>NW_027195416.1:157500-175000 GCF_038502225.1 Cherax quadricarinatus | reverse complement strand
CGTATTGGGATTCCAGAAACTGAGTGTTATGTAAAAGGACACAAGTGCAACTAATGTGACATATTACTGCGGCAACATTTCGCTCTCCAGAAGCTTTATCAACGACTTAACAAAGCTCCTGGAGAGCGAAACGTTGCCACTTAACACATATATACATCCCAGGTAGTAGAATGGTAGACAGTAAGCACCCGGGGAGGTACTACCGTCCTGCCTAGTGACTGTAAAATGGAATTCTGTTTGTTTTACATAATGATAGAATTGCTGGTGTCTTTTCTCTATATCATAAAGACGCGCAATACACAGACTATAAATATAGACAAAGCGCATTTATGGGCAAAAATTTAACTCACTGTTTCAGAGTCAATGTAAAGTTGATATACTTGTACGAGAGAATATTACTTCAGCCTAACATCTTCTCCTCTACTAATACAATGTTACAGTTTTTACACATTTCTTTATGTGGTAAAGAAAGTGTTTGGAAGTCAACTTACAATATTTGTAGTAACTTAGTAAGAACTTACAATATTTGTAGTAACTTAGTAAGAACTTACAATATTTGTAGTAACTTAGTAAGAACTTACAATACTTGTAGTAACTTAGTAAGAACTTACAATACTTGTAGTAACTTACAATTACATTTTCGTAGTAACTTAGTAAGAACTTACAATATTTGTAGTAACTTAGTAAGAACTTACAATATTTCGTAGTGTAAGAACTTACAATATTTGTAGTAACTTAGTAAGAACTTACAATATTTCGTAGTAACTTAGTAAGAACTTACAATATTTGTTGTAGTAACTTAGTAAGAACTTACAATATTTGTAGTAACTTAGTAAGAACTTACAATATTTGTAGTAACTTAGTAAGAACTTACAATATTTGTAGTAACTTAGTAAGAACTTACAATACTTTCGTAGTAACTTAGTATGTAGTAACTTAGTAAGAACTTACAATACTTGTAGTAACTTAGTAAGAACTTACAATACTTGTAGTAACTTAGTAAGAACTTACAATACTTGTAGTAACTTAGTAAGAACTTACAATATTTGTAGTAACTTAGTAAGAACTTACAATATTTGTAGTAACTTAGTAAGAACTTACAATATTTGTAGTAACTTAGTAAGAACTTACAATATTTGTAGTAACTTAGCAAGAACTTACATTATTTCGTAGTAACTTAGTAAGAACTTACAATATTTGTAGTAACTTAGTAAGAACTTACAATATTTGTAGTAACTTAGTAAGAACTTACAATACTTGTAGTAACTTAGTAAGAACTTACAATATTTGTAGTAACTTAGTAAGAACTTACAATATTTGTAGTAACTTAGTAAGAACTTACAATATTTGTAGTAACTTAGTAAGAACTTACAATATTTGTAGTAACTTAGTAAGAACTTACAATATTTGTAGTAACTTAGTAAGAACTTACAATATTTGTAGTAACTTAGTAAGAACTTACAATATTTGTAGTAACTTAGTAAGAACTTACAATATTTGTAGTAACTTAGTAAGAACTTACAATATTTGTAGTAACTTAGTTACAATATTTCGAGTAACTTAGTAAGAACTTACAATATTTCTAGTAACTTAGTAAGAACTTACAATATTTGTAGTAACTTAGTAAGAACTTACAATATTTGTAGTAACTTAGTAAGAACTTACAATATTTCGTTAACTTAGTAAGAACTTAAATATTTGTAGTAACTTAGTAAGAACTTACAATATTTTTCGTAGTAACTTAGTAAGAACTTACAATATTTGTAGTAACTTAGTAAGAACTTACAATACTTGTAGTAACTTAGTAAGAACTTACAATACTTGTAGTAACTTAGTAAGAACTTACAATATTTGTAGTAACTTAGTAAGAACTTACAATATTTGTAGTAACTTAGTAAGAACTTACAATATTTGTAGTAACTTAGTAAGAACTTACAATACTTGTAGTAACTTAGTAAGAACTTACAATATTTGTAGTAACTTAGTAAGAACTTACAATATTTGTAGTAACTTAGTAAGAACTTACAATATTTGTAGTAACTTAGTAAGAACTTACAATACTTAGTAAGAACTTACAATATTTCGTAGTAACTTAGTAAGAACTTACAATATTTCGTAGTAACTTAGTAAGAACTTACAATATTTCGTAGTAACTTAGTAAGAACTTACAATATTTGTAGTAACTTAGTAAGAACTTACAATATTTGTAGTAACTTAGTAAGAACTTACAATATTTGTAGTAACTTAGTAAGAACTTACAATATTTGTAGTAACTTAGTAAGAACTTACAATATTTGTAGTAACTTAGTAAGAACTTACAATATTTGTAGTAACTTAGTAAGAACTTACAATATTTCGTAGTAACTTAGTAAGAACTTACAATATTTGTAGTAACTTAGTAAGAACTTACAATACTTGTAGTAACTTAGTAAGAACTTACAATACTTCGTAGTAACTTAGTAAGAACTTACAATATTTGTAGTAACTTAGTAAGAACTTACAATATTTCGTAGTAACTTAGTAAGAACTTACAATATTTGTAGTAACTTAGTAGTAACTTAGTAAGAACTTACAATACTTGTAGTAACTTAGTAAGAACTTACAATATTTGTAGTAACTTAGTAAGAACTTACAATATTTGTAGTAACTTAGTAAGAACTTACAATACTTGTAGTAACTTAGTAAGAACTTACAATACTTGTAGTAACTTAGTAAGAACTTACAATATTTGTAGTAACTTAGTAAGAACTTACAATATTTGTAGTAACTTAGTAAGAACTTACAATATTTGTAGTAACTTAGTAAGAACTTACAATACTTGTAGTAACTTAGTAAGAACTTACAATATTTGTAGTAACTTAGTAAGAACTTACAATATTTGTAGTAACTTAGTAAGAACTTACAATATTTGTAGTAACTTAGTAAGAACTTACAATATTTGTAGTAACTTAGTAAGAACTTACAATACTTGTAGTAACTTAGTAAGAACTTACAATACTTGTAGTAACTTAGTAAGAACTTACAATATTTCGTAGTAACTTAGTAAGAACTTACAATATTTGTAGTAACTTAGTAAGAACTTACAATACTTGTAGTAACTTAGTAAGAACTTACAATATTTGTAGTAACTTAGCAAGAACTTACATTATTTCGTAGTAACTTAGTAAGAACTTACAATATTTGTAGTAACTTAGTAAGAACTTACAATATTTGTAGTAACTTAGTAAGAACTTACAATACTTGTAGTAACTTAGTAAGAACTTACAATACTTGTAGTAACTTAGTAAGAACTTACAATATTTGTAGTAACTTAGTAAGAACTTACAATATTTGTAGTAACTTAGTAAGAACTTACAATATTTGTAGTAACTTAGTAAGAACTTACAATACTTGTAGTAACTTAGTAAGAACTTACAATATTTGTAGTAACTTAGTAAGAACTTACAATATTTGTAGTAACTTAGTAAGAACTTACAATATTTGTAGTAACTTAGTAAGAACTTACAATATTTGTAGTAACTTAGTAAGAACTTACAATACTTGTAGTAACTTAGTAAGAACTTACAATACTTGTAGTAACTTAGTAAGAACTTACAATATTTCGTAGTAACTTAGTAAGAACTTACAATATTTGTAGTAACTTAGTAAGAACTTACAATATTTGTAGTAACTTAGTAAGAACTTACAATACTTGTAGTAACTTAGTAAGAACTTACAATACTTGTAGTAACTTAGTAAGAACTTACAATATTTCGTAGTAACTTAGTAAGAACTTACAATATTTGTAGTAACTTAGTAAGAACTTACAATATTTGTAGTAACTTAGTAAGAACTTACAATATTTGTAGTAACTTAGTAAGAACTTACAATATTTGTAGTAACTTAGCAAAAACTTTTAAATAATCAACTATATACATCACATTTACGAAATCAATAACTTTTAAAAAAATATGTTATTTTTAAAGTAAATTTTAATATTTATTCGGATTTTTTTTATGAAACATTAAAAAATCTATAAAAATTTAGTAGTAGGTTGGTAGACAGCAACCACCCAGGGAAGTACTACCGTCCTGTGGTAGTAGGTTGGTAGAAAGCAACCACCCAGGGAAGTACTACCGTCCTGCCAGATGACTGTGAAACAGAAACCTGTAACTGTTTTGCATGATGGTAGGATTGCTGGTTTCTTTTTCTGTCTCATAAACACGCTAGATAACAGGGATATCTTGCTACTCCTACTTACACTTTGGTCACACTTCACAGACACGCACATGCATATATATATACATACATCTAGGTTTTTCTCCTTTTTCTAAATAGCTCTTGTTCTTCTTTATTTCTTCTATTGTCCATGGGGAAGTGGAAAAGAATCTTTCCTCCGTAAGCCATGCGTGTCGTATGAGGCGACTAAAATGCCGGGAGCAATGGGCTAGTAACCCCTTCTCCTGTAGACATTTACTAAAAAAGAGAAAAAGAAAAACTTTATAAAACTTGGATGCTTAAATGTGCGTGGATGTAGTGCGAATGACAAGAAACAGATGATTGCTGATGTTATGAATGAAAAGAAGTTGGATGTCCTGGCCCTAAGTGAAACAAAGCTGAAGGGGGTAGGCGAGTTTCGGTGGGGGGAAATAAATGGGATTAAATCTGGAGTATCTGAGAGAGTTAGAGCAAAGGAAGGGGTAGCAGTAATGTTGAAGGATCAGTTATGGAAGGAGAAAAGAGAATATGAATGTGTAAATTCAAGAATTATGTGGATTAAAGTAAAGGTTGGATGCGAAAAGTGGGTCATAATAAGCGTGTATGCACCTGGAGAAGAGAGGAATGTAGAAGAGAGAGAGAGATTTTGGGAGATATTAAGTGAACCAAGTGAGAGAGTAATTGTAGTAGGGGATCTCAATGCTAAAGTAGGAGAAACTTTTAGAGAGGGTGTGGTAGGTAAGTTTGGGGTGCCAGGTGTAAATGATAATGGGAGCCCTTTGATTGAACTTTGTATAGAAAGGGGTTTAGTTATAGGTAATACATATTTTAAGAAAAAGAGGATAAATAAGCATACAAGATATGATGTAGGGCGAAATGACAGTAGTTTGTTGGATTATGTATTGATAGATAAAAGACTGTTGAGTAGACTTCAGGATGTACATGTTCATAGAGGAGCCACAGATATATCAGATCACTTTCTAGTTGTAGCTACACTGAGAGTAAAAGGTAGATGGGATACAAGGAGAATAGAAGCATCAGGGAAGAGAGAGGTGAAGGTTTATAAACTAAAAGAGGAGGCAGTTAGGGTAAGATATAAACAGCTATTGGAGGATAGATGGGCTCATGAGAGCATAGGAAATGGGGTCGAAGAGGTATGGGGTAGGTTTAAAAATGTAGTGTTAGAGTGTTCAGCATAAGTTTGTGGTTACAGGAAAGTGGGTGCGGGAGGGAAGAGGAGCGATTGGTGGAATGATGAAGTAAAGAGAGTAGTAAGGGAGAAAAAGTTAGCATATGAGAAGTTTTTACAAAGTAGAAGTGATGCAAGGAGGGAAGAGTATATGGAAAAAAAGAGAGAGGTTAAGAGAGTGGTGAAGCAATGTAAAAAGAGAGCGGGTGAGATGTTATCAACAAATTTTGTTGAAAATAAGAAAAAGTTTTGGAGTGAGATTAACAAGTTAAGGAAGCCTAGAGAACAAATGGATTTGTCAGTTAAAAATAGGAGAGGAGAGTTGTTAAATGGAGAGTTAGAGGTATTGGGAAGATGGAGGGAATATTTTGAGGAATTGTTAAATGTTGATGAAGATAGGGAAGCTGTGATTTCGTGTATAGGGCAAGGAGGAATAACATCTTGTAGGAGTGAGGAAGAGCCAGTTATGAGTGTGGGGGAAGTTCGTGAGGCAGTAGGTAAAATGAAAGGGGGTAAGGCAGCCGGGATTGATGGGATAAAGATAGAAATGTTAAAAGCAGGAGGGGATATAGTTTTGGAGTGGTTGGTGCAATTATTTAATAAATGTATGGAAGAGGGTAAGGTACCTAGGGATTGGCAGAGAGCATGCATAGTTCCTTTGTATAAAGGCAAAGGGGACAAAAGAGAGTGCAAAAATTATAGGGGGATAAGTCTGTTGAGTATACCTGGTAAAGTGTATGGTAGAGTTATTATTGAAAGAATTAAGAGTGAGACGGAGAATAGGATAGCAGATGAACAAGGAGGCTTTAGGAAAGGTAGGGGGTGTGTGGACCAGGTGTTTACAGTGAAACATATAAGTGAACAGTATTTAGATAAGGCTAAAGAGGTCTTTGTGGCATTTATGGATTTGGAAAAGGCGTATGACAGGGTGGATAGGGGGGCAATGTGGCAGATGTTGCAGGTGTATGGTGTAGGAGGTAGGTTACTGAAAGCAGTGAAGAGTTTTTACGAGGATAGTGAGGCTCAAGTTAGAGTATGTAGGAAAGAGGGAAATTATTTCCCAGTAAAAGTACGCCTTAGACAAGGATGTGTGATGTCACCGTGGTTGTTTAATATATTTATAGATGGGGTTGTAAGAGAAGTAAATGCGAGGGTCTTGGCAAGAGGCGTGGAGTTAAAAGATAAAGAATCACACATAAAGTGGGAGTTGTCGCAGTTGCTCTTTGCTGATGACACTGTGCTCTTGGGAGATTCTGAAGAGAAGTTGCAGAGATTGGTGGATGAATTTGGTAGGGTGTGCAAAAGAAGAAAATTAAAAGTGAATACAGGAAAGAGTAAGGTTATGAGGATAACAAAAAGATTAGGTGATGAAAGATTGGATATCAGATTGGAGGGAGAGAGTATGGAGGAGGTGAATGTATTCAGATATTTGGGAGTGGACGTGTCAGCGGATGGGTCTATGAAAGATGAGGTGAATCATAGAATTGATGAGGGGAAAAGGGTGAGTGGTGCATTTAGGAGTCTGTGGAGACAAAGAACTTTGTCTTTGGAGGCAAAGAGGGGAATGTATGAGAGTATAGTTTTACCAACGCTCTTATATGGGTGTGAAGCATGGGTGATGAATGTTGCAGCGAGGAGAAGGCTGGAGGCAGTGGAGATGTCATGTCTGAGGGCAATGTGTGGTGTGAATATAATGCAGAGAATTCGTAGTTTGGAAGTTAGGACGAGGTGCGGGATTACCAAAACTGTTGTCCAGAGGGCTGAGGACGGGTTGTAGAGGTGGTTCGGACATGTAGAGAGAATGGAGCGAAACAGAGTGACTTCAAGAGTGTATCAGTCTGTAGTGGAAGGAAGGCGGGGTAGGGGTCGGCCTAGGAAAGGTTGGAGGGAGGGGGTAAAGGAGGTTTTGTGTGCGAGGGGTTTGGACTTCCAGCAGGCATGCGTGAGCGTGTTTGATAGGAGTGAATGGAGACAAATGGTTTTTAATACTTGACGTGCTGTTGGAGTGTGAGCAAAGTAACATTTATGAAGGGATTCAGGGAAACCGGCAGGCCGGACTTGAGTCCTGGAGATGGGAAGTACAGTGCCTGCACTCTGAAGGAGGGGTGTTAATGTTGCAGTTTAAAAACTGTAGTGTAAAGCACCCTTCTGGCAAGACAGTGATGGAGTGAATGATGGTGAAAGTTTTTCTTTTTCGGGCTACCCTGCCTTGGTGGGAATCGGCCAGTGTGATAATAAAATAAAAAAAAATTATTTTAAGAGCTTTTTAAACAAAAAAAAACCTAGAATATAGATAATTTTTTTCAGGAACATTGAGTATATTCAGTAACAATTAACAATAACTTTTAGAATGGGGAGCATAAGAATGAGCACTGCAGTAGGCCTACTGGCCCATGCTAGACAGGTCTAACTCACCTACTCACATACTCGTCCAGCCTATATTTAAGGCTACCCAAAGTTCTTTCTTGAATGACACTTCCTGGTAGTTTGTTCCACTCATCTACAACTCTACTGCCAATCCAGCATTTCCCAATATATCCTGTCTAAAGCTAAATTTGTCTAAATCGCATCCAGTGTTGCGAGTCCTGTCTTGGTTAGATACTTCCAGCGCGTTATTTGTATCTCCTATATTTGTTTCTGTTTTCCATTAGTACACTTTAGTCCTATCTGTCTTTTCAGACAGATAGATAGACAGACAGATAGACAGGCATATCTATCTTTTCAGACAGATATGCCAATCTTCGTATGAAAGATTTCTGATACACTGGATCAACTTCATCATTCATCTCTGTATATTTCCCGGCGTATTTATGTCCGTTCTGTAATATGGAGACCAGGACTGACGAGCATATTCTCAATGAGGTACAACCAAACTGAAGTATAACCAGAGGACTTCTGTTTTTTATGCTTCGTGTATGAAGCCAAGAATTCCATTAGCTTCACTGCGAACACTTGTTGCCCTTTTGTCTTGGCTTTCAATTTCTCCTAACCAAAACGCCTAAATGTTTTCCGTATTCACTGTGATTACAATCTCTATTATTTAGTTCATGTTTTTTCTTTAACTAGGATCAGAACTTTACACTTGTCTGCAGTGAACTGTATCTGTCACCTCTCCGACCACAGCATCAACCTATCTAGTGATTCTGTAGCTTTTTAGTGTCCTCATTAGGAATTATCTGACGACCTATTTTTGTGTCATTTATGTTATGTATACTGTGAACGAAGAGTCCAAATACCGACCCTTGTGATATACCACTTTTAATGAGGCCTTATTCTGATTTCACCCCATCGTTGCCTGTCAGTTAGCCATGACTCGACCCATTAGATATTTTATCCGATATCATGTCCCTCTATTTTCTTCAATCTCCTGTGTGAAAATGAATACAATAAAAAGACCACAGTTGGTCTATGGGTAATCATTTTTCTCGTTGACAGGTCAGAACCCCAGGAGCCGCGGGTCTGGGGTTCCCCTTCGATGTTGGCTGTCTTAGTTCCCACTAGGCTGTAACAATAATTATCACGCCGTTAAAATAATTATCACGCCCTGCTGACATACTGACACAATATGTGCAGGTAATACTAGGTGAGACCACGTCTCTTACCTGTGTCTGGGCGATCGCCTGCTTGTCAATGTTTTGATGAATAGCTCTTCTCCCCTAACATTTACTCTAGCACTGCAGTGATTATAGGCTGATGTCAGGATGAATGGTGACTTACCTGGCTCATTGTAGTAGGAGTCCTTGGCGTTACGACGTCACTGAAACTAGTATCGATGACTTGATTGAAGATATGACGTTGGACATCGCCTGATGACCATCACTTGTCCACATGTTCAACTTGTGAACTATATCCATGGATAATGTCCACAGTACGGAGAAATTTTTCCTTAAATGAGCGTTCGTACACGAATAAGCCATATAGAGAATAAATGATCTGCTACGGATACTTGCTCACTCGCTAATATGTCTAATTATTCCCTACAGGAAGAATAGTTCTTCCTGGAGAGTGTTGCTGCACGACTCGAATTTCACGAAGTACACACGGATACGACCACGAATGGTCTGTGTTTCAATGTTGTGTAGGTTTGTTGGCAACACTCACTCACTCGTCACATCGTCAGTAGAATTTGCACTCACAACTTGGCTTGAGCAGCCTCCAGCATCTCTCTTTACAGCTGAATTTCTTCTGCTGACATAATGCCTATGGTCGCAGATGTCAGCTCTAATGACCTTACTGAATCAAAAAGTGTGGAGGTTATTGAATATAATGCCACTAGCTATATTATCAGGCTAGAAGCATATTATTTCTAATTTTTACTTGTCTTAGGAAAGAGAAGCTTTCTCAGACAAACACATGAATATATTATGTTGTAGATTCTCCTGTAAGAGGGGAGACTGCAGCTGCACATG
Source organism: Cherax quadricarinatus (assembly GCF_038502225.1). Classification (NCBI taxonomy): domain Eukaryota; kingdom Metazoa; phylum Arthropoda; class Malacostraca; order Decapoda; family Parastacidae; genus Cherax; species Cherax quadricarinatus. Next base: position 165,205 of record NW_027195416.1, on the reverse strand, counting down.
CAAGTCTCATGTGTCCATCTTATCTGCTCTTGATCTGCAGCCAATTTAGTGAGAGTCTGAGTCTGCAGAGTAAGGAATAGATGCTAAGATATATGGATGTTCTGAGGATGCTTCGTTTCAAGACAAGATCTTGCTTCATCTCTGCTGATGGAAAGAAGAGCAGGTTATGACCCCCTTAGCTCACACCTGCACTGCCAGGGGGGAAATGTTGAGGGGGGTCTTAGCCCCCTTGAGAGGGGTCTCCGCCCCTCGTTAGAGAAAATTTCTCCACACATTCCTGTGAACATGTATGTAAGCACGTAAAAGCACCCAGGTTTTATTTCCTATTCTCACTGTGATTTTTTTTCATATTTCCAATCACTCACATTATTGTGATTTTTTCCCATACACAATAACCTATTTAGGAACATACATTTATTTTCAAGAAACTTATATATTTAAGAATATACATTACTTAATAAACTTTACAAGAATATATAAAAAGTTAAGAAAACACAAATTTAGGAATTTGAAGAGTACATTTTTTTTTGGGGGGGGGGACACACACTATTAAGATTAATTTTTCATTTATCAAAATTTTTACAAATTTTGTACAATGTATATTATTCTCAGGGCACTTGTAATAATTATGACACTAGTAGTAGTAGTACTAGTGATAGTATCAAATAGCAATAATAACAGGTAGTAATTGAGAAGGGAATAATAATAATAATAATAATTATATTATTTATATAATAATTATTATTATATAATAATAATAATAATTAATAATAATAATGAAGGACTATTATAACATCTCTCAAGGACCGCATCAACTTCATTATCCATGCACTAGACTCTAGACTTCGAAATTTAAATCTAAAAACTTTCTAATATCACACCATTTCCGTGCGCTGGCCATGTTATATTATGACAGCCAGAGATAAATATGTAATAGGTAAAGATAAGTATAGTCCAAAATCCAATAAATTTAAGACAACGACGAAAAGGGAGAAGAGAGAGGAAAGGCTAACTGCAATCAACATTATTAATTTTAAATAATCTACAACAAACGTAGATAAGTGATGTACATCGTGTGTTCTTGATGGTATTCTAAGATGCGGCAAGTTGTTGGGTTCAGTGTGAACAATGTTCGTTGTTTGTGCAGGAAAAAAAAACAGAAGGGGAAAAAGAATTTGCCAGTGTGATGTTTTGGGGTTAGGTTGGTGGCAGCCCAAGCCAGGGCCCCCTTTGTCTTTATCCTGGCTTTCTTGAGTAACTTCTTTCGTGGTTGCTTGTCTTACGAGTCCCTCACGAGGTCTTTATACGTACAAGACCTCCATGATCACCTAACGTGAACAGTAGTGCTTAAGATGGTTACTCTGGCTAAAGCTGATACATATGTTAAGCACCGATTTCCTTAGGTTACAAATGTGTTTCCAAAATCTGGTGAGTTTTTTGCAAAATCCTGACGAACTAGGCGGTTAAAATCCACTTATATATACTTGTGAAAGTCTGTAAAGTGCAGAAGAGGACTTGAAAAGAGAAAAGTGGGAAGAAATAAGGTGAAGAGGCTTATGAGTTAGTATTATTGTGGCGGTGTGTGGCATGGCTTGAGGCGGCGGTGGCAGTTAGCTTGTTGCTATTGATCTGCTAGGCTGGGAGGCGCTATCACCACCACCACCACCACCACCACCACCACCATCTCTCCAACACACAACACTCCACCCTACCTACCCCTCCACCACCATCTCTCCAACACACAACACTCCACCCTACCTACCCCTCCACCACCATCTCTCCAACACACCATACTCCACTCAACCTACCCCTCCACCACACCACCACCATCTCTCCAACACCACACTCCACCTTTCCCACCCTCACTGTGTATATATATATATATATATATATATATATATATATATATATATATATATATATATATTTTTTATTTTATTATTTTTTATTATCACACCGGCCGATTCCCACCAAGGCAGGGTGGCCCGAAAAAGAAAAACTTTCACCATCATTCACTCCATCACTGTCTTGCCAGAAGGGTGCTTTACACTACAGTTTTTAAACTGCAACATTAACACCCTTCCTTCAGAGTGCAGGCACTGTACTTCCCATCTCCAGGACTCAAGTCCGGCCTGCCGGTTTCCCTGAATCCCTTCATAAATGTTACTTTGCTCACACTCCAACAGCACGTCAAGTATTAAAAACCATTTGTCTCCATTCACTCCTATCAAACACGCTCACGCATGCCTGCTGGAAGTCCAAGCCCCTCGCACACAAAACCTCCTTTACCCCCTCCCTCCAACCCTTCCTAGGCCGACCCCTACCCCGCCTTCCTTCCACTACAGACTGATACACTCTTGAAGTCATTCTGTTTCGCTCCATTCTCTCTACATGTCCGAACCACCTCAACAACCCTTCCTCAGCCCTCTGGACAACAGTTTTGGTAATCCCGCACCTCCTCCTAACTTCCAAACTACGAATTCTCTGCATTATATTCACACCACACATTGCCCTCAGACATGACATCTCCACTGCCTCCAGCCTTCTCCTCGCTGCAACATTCATCACCCACGCTTCACACCCATATAAGAGCGTTGGTAAAACTATACTCTCATACATTCCCCTCTTTGCCTCCAAGGACAAAGTTCTTTGTCTCCACAGACTCCTAAGTGCACCACTCACTCTTTTTCCCTCATCAATTCTATGATTCACCTCATCTTTCATAGACCCATCCGCTGACACGTCCACTCCCAAATATCTGAATACGTTCACCTCCTCCATACTCTCTCCCTCCAATCTGATATTCAATCTTTCATCACCTAATCTTTTTGTTATCCTCATAACCTTACTCTTTCCTGTATTCACCTTTAATTTTCTTCTTTTGCACACCCTACCAAATTCATCCACCAATCTCTGCAACTTCTCTTCAGAATCTCCCAAGAGCACAGTGTCATCAGCAAAGAGCAGCTGTGACAACTCCCACTTTGTGTGTGATTCTTTATCTTTTAACTCCACGCCTCTTGCCAAGACCCTCGCATTTACTTCTCTTACAACCCCATCTATAAATATATTAAACAACCACGGTGACATCACACATCCTTGTCTAAGGCCTACTTTTACTGGGAAATAATTTCCCTCTTTCCTACATACTCTAACTTGAGCCTCACTATCCTCGTAAAAACTCTTCACTGCTTTCAGTAACCTACCTCCTACACCATACACTTGCAACATCTGCCACATTGCCCCCCTATCCACCCTGTCATACGCCTTTTCCAAATCCATAAATGCCACAAAGACCTCTTTAGCCTTATCTAAATACTGTTCACTTATATGTTTCACTGTAAACACCTGGTCCACACACCCCCTACCTTTCCTAAAGCCTCCTTGTTCATCTGCTATCCTATTCTCCGTCTTACTCTTAATTCTTTCAATTATAACTCTACCATACACTTTACCAGGTACACTCAACAGACTTATCCCCCTATAATTTTTGCACTCTCTTTTATCCCCTTTGCCTTTATACAAAGGAACTATGCATGCTCTCTGCCAATCCCTAGGTACCTTACCCTCTTCCATACATTTATTAAATAATTGCACCAACCACTCCAAAACTATATCCCCACCTGCTTTTAACATTTCTATCTTTATCCCATCAATCCCGGCTGCCTTACCCCCTTTCATTTTACCTACTGCCTCACGAACTTCCCCCACACTCACAACTGGCTCTTCCTCACTCCTACAAGATGTTATTCCTCCTTGCTCTATACACGAAATCACAGCTTCCCTATCTTCTTCAACATTTAACAATTCCTCAAAATATTCCTTCCATCTTCCCAATACCTCTAGCTCTCCATTTAATAACCCTCCTCTCCTATTTTTAACTGACAAATCCATTTGTTCTCTAGGCTTTCTTAACTTGTTAATCTCACTCCAAAACTTTTTCTTATTTTCAACAAAATTTGTTGATAACATCTCACCCACTCTCTCATTTGCTCTCTTTTTACATTGCTTCACCACTCTCTTAACTTCTCTCTTTTTCTCCATATACTCTTCCCTCCTTGCATCACTTCTACTTTGTAAAAACTTCTCATATGCTAACTTTTTCTCCCTTACTACTCTCTTTACATCATCATTCCACCAATCGCTCCTCTTCCCTCCTGCACCCACTTTCCTGTAACCACAAACTTCTGCTGAACACTCTAACACTACATTTTTAAACCTACCCCATACCTCTTCGACCCCATTGCCTATGCTCTCATTAGCCCATCTATCCTCCAATAGCTGTTTATATCTTACCCTAACTGCCTCCTCTTTTAGTTTATAAACCTTCACCTCTCTCTTCCCTGATGCTTCTATTCTCCTTGTATCCCATCTACCTTTTACTCTCAGTGTAGCTACAACTAGAAAGTGATCTGATATATCTGTGGCCCCTCTATAAACATGTACATCCTGAAGTCTACTCAACAGTCTTTTATCTACCAATACATAATCCAACAAACTACTGTCATTTCGCCCTACATCATATCGTGTATACTTATTTATCCTCTTTTTCTTAAAATATGTATTACCTATAACTAAACCCCTTTCTATACAAAGTTCAATCAAAGGGCTCCCATTATCATTTACACCTGGCACCCCAAACTTACCTACCACACCCTCTCTAAAAGTTTCTCCTACTTTAGCATTCAAGTCCCCTACCACAATTACTCTCTCACTTGGTTCAAAGGCTCCTATACATTCACTTAACATCTCCCAAAATCTCTCTCTCTCCTCTGCATTCCTCTCTTCTCCAGGTGCATACACGCTTATTATGACCCACTTCTCGCATCCAACCTTTACTTTAATCCACATAATTCTTGAATTTACACATTCATATTCTCTTTTCTCCTTCCATAACTGATCATTTAACATTACTGCTACCCCTTCCTTTGCTCTAACTCTCTCAGATACTCCAGATTTAATCCCATTTATTTCCCCCCACTGAAACTCTCCTACCCCCTTCAGCTTTGTTTCACTTAGGGCCAGGACATCCAACTTCTTTTCATTCATAACATCAGCAATCATCTGTTTCTTGTCATCCGCACTACATCCACGCACATTTAAGCAACCCAGTTTTATAAAGTTTTTCTTCTTCTCTTTTTTAGTAATTGTATACAGGAGAAGGGGTTACTAGCCCATTGCTCCCGGCATTTTAGTCGCCTCATACGACACGCATGGCTTACGGAGGAAAGATTCTTTTCCACATATATATATATATATATATATATATATATATATATATATATATATATATATATATATATATATATATAGTTGTCATAAGAATTGCTTTTTTGTCTAGATAAGAGCAATGGGACATTTTTGCTCGGGCGAGTGACTTACGTGTTGGATATATACACAAGTACAGATACAAATACGAAATATTTTTACCAGTATACTTTGCTAATAAATGTGTGCATGCTGTACATATGTGTATATATGTGTATGATGTAAATATGTGTATATGTGTGCATGTTGTACCATCAGCAGTTGCTCCATTACATGTGTGTAGACAGCACTGTGTGCATTATAAATCCACACTCCTGTTCTTCACCGTTTTCCTATGTATGGACTGATGAAGCCACTGTGTGGCGAAACGTTTCCTCATTAAGTGTGGCACATGTGTCTAATTTATCAACTTGTCGGTTCTATGAACCATTCATCTACATTCCTGTCTGACACAGCAACATCTTGGGATCTTAATACAGGGAATTCTTCACTTGCCTAACCCTGGGGCACGACCTACTTCCACAGTGGACAAATGTGACACCACCTACGACTGCTGCACCTCACCTGCCAACAGTATACAAGCCACTTCTTCGACTCAAGATTGAGGGACTGATTACTTCAAACTTCTCCTGTTCTTCACTGTTCTCCTTTGTATGGACTGATGAAGCCACTGTGTGGCGAAACGTTTCTTCGTTAAGATACTCAAGTGTTGCACATGTGTCTAATTTATCAACTTGTCGGTTCTCTGAACCATTTATCTACATAAATGCGTAGGTATGTGTGTTTGTGTCAGTACTCCTCTGATAATGTGTGTGTGTGTGTGTGTGTGTGTGTGTGTGTGTGTGTGTGTGTGTGTGTTTGTGTGTGCGTGTGTGTGTGTGTGTGTGTGCGTGTGTGTGTGTACTCACCTAGTTCTCACCTAGTTGAGGTTGCGGGGGTCGAGTCCGAGCTCCTGGCCCCGCCTCTTCACTGATCGCTACTAGGTCACTCTCCCTGAGCCGTGAGCTTTATCATACCTCTGCTTAAAGCTATGTATGGATCCTGCCTCCACTACATCGCTTCCCAAACTATTCCACTTACTGACTACTCTGTGGCTGAAGAAATACTTCCTAACATCCCTGTGATTCATCTGTGTCTTCAGCTTCCAACTGTGTCCCCTTGTTACTGTGTCCAATCTCTGGAACATCCTGTCTTTGTCCACCTTGTCAATTCCTCTCAGTATTTTGTATGTCGTTATCATGTCCCCCCTATCTCTCCTGTCCTCCAGTGTCGTCAGGTTGATTTCCCTTAACCTCTCCTCGTAGGACATACCTCTTAGCTCTGGGACTAGTCTTGTTGCAAACCTTTGCACTTTCTCTAGTTTCTTTACGTGCTTGGCTAGGTGTGGGTTCCAAACTGGTGCCGCATACTCCAATATGGGCCTAACGTATACGGTGTACAGGGTCCTGAACGATTCCTTATTAAGATGTCGGAATGCTGTTCTGAGGTTTGCTAGGCGCCCATATGCTGCAGCAGTTATTTGGTTGATGTGCGCTTCAGGAGATGTGCCTGGTGTTATACTCACCCCAAGATCTTTTTCCTTGAGTGAGGTTTGTAGTCTCTGACCCCCTAGACTGTACTCCGTCTGCGGCATTCTTTGCCCTTCCCCAATCTTCATGACTTTGCACTTGGTGGGATTGAACTCCAGGAGCCAATTGCTGGACCAGGTCTGCAGCCTGTCCAGATCCCTTTGTAGTTCTGCCTGGTCTTCGATCGAGTGTATTCTTCTCATCAACTTCACGTCATCTGCAAACAGGGACACCTCAGAGTCTATTCCTTCCGTCATGTCGTTCACAAATACCAGAAACAGCACTGGTCCTAGGACTGACCCCTGCGGGACCCCGCTGGTCACAGGTGCCCACTCTGACACCTCGCCACGTACCATGACTCGCTGCTGTCTTCCTGACAAGTATTCCCTGATCCATTGTAGTGCCTTCCCTGTTATCCCTGCTTGGTCCTCCAGTTTTTGCACCAATCTCTTGTGTGGAACTGTGTCAAACGCTTTCTTGCAGTCCAAGAAAATGCAATCCACCCACCCCTCTCTCTCTCTTGTCTTACTGCTGTCACCATGTCATAGAACTCCAGTAGGTTTGTGACACAGGATTTCCCGTCCCTGAAACCATGCTGGCTGCTGTTGATGAGATCATTCCTTTCTAGGTGTTCCACCACTCTTCTCCTGATAATCTTCTCCATGATTTTGCATACTATACATGTCAGTGACACTGGTCTGTAGTTTAATGCTTCATGTCTGTCTCCTTTTTTAAAGATTGGGACTACATTTGCTGTCTTCCATGCCTCAGGCAATCTCCCTGTTTCGATAGATGTATTGAATATTGTTGTTAGGGGTACACATAGCGCCTCTGCTCCCTCTCTCAATACCCATGGGGAGATGTTATCT
>NW_027195416.1:142500-152500 GCF_038502225.1 Cherax quadricarinatus | reverse complement strand
CAGTCCTAACATCGTCACCAACAACACCCCCTCTTCCTCCCTCAGTCCTAACATCGTCACCAACAACACCCTCTTCCTCCCTCAGTCCTAACATCGTCACCATCAACACCCCCTCTTCCTCCCTCAGTCCTAACATCGTCACCAACAACACCCTCTTCCTCCCTCAGTCCTAACATCGTCACCAACAACACCCCCTCTTCCTCCCTCAGTCCTAACATCGTCACCAACAACACCCTCTTCCTCCCTCAGTCCTAACATCGTCACCAACAACACCCCCTCTTCCTCCCTCAGTCCTAACATCGTCACCAACAACACCCCCTCTTCCTCCCTCAGTCCTAACATCGTCACTAACAACACCCTCTTCCTCCCTCAGTCCTAACATCGTCACCAACAACACCCTCTTCCTCCCTCAGTCCTAACATCGTCACCAACAACACCCTCTTCCTCCCTCAGTCCTAACATCGTCACCAACAACACCCTCTTCCTCCCTCAGTCCTAACATCGTCACCAACAACACCCCCTCTTCCTCCCTCAGTCCTAACATCGTCACCAACAACACCCTCTTCCTCTCTCAGTCCTAACATCGTCACCACAACACCCTCTTCCTCCCTCAGTCCTAACATCGTCACCAACAACACCCTCTTCCTCCCTCAGTCCTAACATCGTCACCAACAACACCCTCTTCCTCCCTCAGTCCTAACATCGTCACCAACAACACCCTCTTCCTCCCTCAGTCCTAACATCGTCACCAACAACACCTCCTCTTCCTCCCTCAGTCCTAACATCGTCACCAACAACACCCTCTTCCTCCCTCAGTCCTAACATCGTCACCAACAACACCCTCTTCCTCCCTCAGTCCTAACATCGTCACCAACAACACCCTCTTCCTCCCTCAGTCCTAACATCGTCACCAACAACACCCTCTTCCTCCCTCAGTCCTAACATCGTCACCAACAACACCCTCTTCCTCCCTCAGTCCTAACATCGTCACCAACAACACCCCATCTTCCTCCCTCAGTCCTAACATCGTCACCAACAACACACCCTCTTCCTCCCTCAGTCCTAACATCGTCACCAACAACACCCTCTTCCTCCCTCAGTCCTAACATCGTCACCAACAACACCCCCTCTTCCTCCCTCAGTCCTAACATCGTCACCAACAACACCCTCTTCCTCCCTCAGTCCTAACATCGTCACCAACAACACCCTCTTCCTCCCTCAGTCCTAACATCGTCACCAACAACACCCCATCTTCAGTCCTAACATCGTCACCAACAACACCCTCTTCCTCCCTCAGTCCTAACATCGTCACCAACAACAACCCTCTTCCTCCCTCAGTCCTAACATCGTCACCAACAACACCCTCTTCCTCCCTCAGTCCTAACATCGTCACCAACAACACCCTCTTCCTCCCTCAGTCCTAACATCGTCACCACAACACCCTCTTCCTCCCTCAGTCCTAACATCGTCACCAACAACACCCCCTCTTCCTCCCTCAGTCCTAACATCGTCACCAACAACACCCCATCTTCCTCCCTCAGTCCTAACATCGTCACCAACAACACCCCCTCTTCCTCCCTCAGTCCTAACATCGTCACCAACAACACCCCCTCTTCCTCCCTCAGTCCTAACATCGTCACCAACAACACCCTCTTCCTCCCTCAGTCCTAACATCGTCACCATCAACACCCCCTCTTCCTCCCTCAGTCCTAACATCGTCACCAACAACACCCTCTTCCTCCCTCAGTCCTAACATCGTCACCAACAACACCCTCTTCCTCCCTCAGTCCTAACATCGTCACCAACAACACCCCCTCTTCCTCCCTCAGTCCTAACATCGTCACCAACAGCACCTCCTCTTCCTCTCTCAGTCCTAACATCGTCACCACAACACCCTCTTCCTCCCTCAGTCCTAACATCGTCACCAACAACACCCTCTTCCTCCCTCAGTCCTAACATCGTCACCAACAACACCCTCTTCCTCCCTCAGTCCTAACATCGTCACCAACAACACCCTCTTCCTCCCTCAGTCCTAACATCGTCACCAACAACACCCTCTTCCTCCCTCAGTCCTAACATCGTCACCAACAACACCCTCTTCCTCCCTCAGTCCTAACATCGTCACCAACAACACCCTCTTCCTCCCTCAGTCCTAACATCGTCACCAACAACACCCTCTTCCTCCCTCAGTCCTAACATCGTCACCAACAACACCCTCTTCCTCCCTCAGTCCTAACATCGTCACCAACAACACCCTCTTCCTCCCTCAGTCCTAACATCGTCACCAACAACACCCCATCTTCCTCCCTCAGTCCTAACATCGTCACCAACAACATCCCCTCTTCCTCCCTCAGTCCTAACATCGTCACCAACAACACCCTCTTCCTCCCTCAGTCCTAACATCGTCACCAACAACACCCCATCTTCCTCCCTCAGTCCTAACATCGTCACCAACAACACCCCCCTCTCAGTCCTAACATCGTCACCAACAACACCCTCTTCCTCAGTCCTAACATCGTCACCAACAACACCCCCTCTTCCTCCCTCAGTCCTAACATCGTCACCAACAACACCCCCTCTTCCTCCCTCAGTCCTAACATCGTCACCAACAACACCCCCTCTTCCTCCCTCAGTCCTAACATCGTCACCAACAACACCCCCTCTTCCTCCCTCAGTCCTAACATCGTCACCAACAACACCCCCTCTTCCTCCCTCAGTCCTAACATCGTCACCAACAACACCCCCTCTTCCTCCCTCAGTCCTAACATCGTCACCAACAACACCCCCTCTTCCTCCCTCAGTCCTAACATCGTCACCAACAACACCCCCTCCTCCCCCCCCTTTCATTATAAGTCGCTTCATGAAGGTAAAATCATCATCCTGGAGAAAAAATTATCGTCTGATATGACGAGAACATTACTTTAAATTTCTGCCGGAACTCCCTGAACATTATAGGGAAAATACAATATATCCTCACTAAAGAAAACGGGGAAACGTCCTGAAGATTTGCAACTCGGAAAAAAATAATCTGTGAAAAAAATCTCATTAGAATTTTAAACCAGTAATATAAATTTTGATAAAAAATTTCGCCCACTGAATCAAAAATTGTCTTGCTCGGAAATATTTAATAATAATAATATAAAAAAAGAGGCGAGGGGGGGGGAAAGGTAATCGAAAATGTAATATTATTATTTACTTCAGGTTGGGAGAGGGTTTTTGATTCAAGGTGTTGGAACTATCCGTTCCTCTTACTTGGATCAAAACTGTTTTTCCAGCCGCAAGTATAACACTACCGTAATAATAGTAATAATAAATAAATAAATAAATAAATAAATAAGGAAGGAAAAAAAAGGATGAAGAAAAGAAAATTACTCTTTACGGTCTGAAAAAAAAATTCACCACCAAAAAAAAAAAAAAATCCCTTTGAATCAACTTGGTCTAAAATCTATATAAAAGACCTCCCCAGCTTCCCCCAGCTTCCCCCAGCTTCCCCCAGCTTCCCCCAGCTTCCCCCAGCTTCCCCCCAGCTTCCCCCCAGCTTCCCCGAGCTTCCCCCAGCTTCCCCCCAGCTTCCCCCTAGCTTCCCCCAGCTTCATCCAGCTTCCCCCCAGCTTCCCCCAGCTTCCACCCAGCTTCCCCTCAGCTTCCTCCAGCTTCCCCCAGCTTCCCCGAGCTTCCCCCAGCTATCCCCAGCTTCCCCCAGCTTCCCCGAGCTTCCCCCAGCTATCCCCAGCTTCCCCCAGCGTCCCCCAGCTTCCCTCAGCTTCCCCCAGCTTCCCCCAGGTTCCCCCAGCTTCCCCCAGCTTCCCCCAGCTTCCCCCAGCTTCCCCCCAGCTTCCCACAGCTTCCCCCAGCTTCCCCCAGCTATCCCCAGCTTCCCCCAGCTTCCCCCAGCTTCCCCCAGCTATCCCCCTTCCCCCAGCTTCCCCCAGCTTCCCTCAGCTTCCCCCAGCTTCTGCCAGCTTCCCCCCAGCTTCCCTTCCCCCAGCTTCCCCCAGCTTCCCCAGCTTTCCTTCCCCCAGCTTCCCCCCAGGTTCCCCAGGTTCCCTTCCCCCAGCTTCCCCCAGCTTCTGCCAGCTTCCCCCCAGCTTCCCCAGCTTCAACCAGCTTCCCTTCCCCCAGCTTCCCCCAGCTTACCCCACCAGCTTCCCCCAGCTTCCCCCAGCTTCCCTTCCCCCAGCTTCCCCCCAGCTTCCCCCCAGCTTCCCCCAGCTTCCCCCAGCTTCCCCCCAGCTTCCCCCCAGCTTCCCCCCAGCTTCCTCCAGCTTTCCCAAGCTTCCTCCAGCTTCCCCCAGCTTCTCCCAGCTTCCCCCAGCTTCCCCAGCTTCCCCCAGCTTCCCCCAGCTTCCCCCAGCTTCCCCCAGCTTCCCCCAGCTTCCCCCAGCTTCCCCCAGCTTCCCCCAGCTTCCCCCAGCTTCCCCCAGCTTCACCCAGCTTCCCCCCAGCTTCCCCCCAGCTTCCCCCCAGCTTCCCCCAGCTTCCGCCAGCTTCCCCCAGCTTCCCTTCCCCCAGCTTCCTCCCAGCTTCCCCAGCTTTCCCCCCCAGCTTCCCCCAGGCTTCCCCCAGCTTCCCCCCCCCAGCTTCCCCCAGCTTCCCTTCCAGCTTCCCCCAGCTTCCCCCAGCTTCCCTTCCCCCAGCTTACCCCCAGCTTCCCCCCAGCTTCCCCCAGCTTCCCCCAGCTTTCCCCCAGCTTCCCCCAGCTTCCCTTCCACCAGCTTCCCCCCCAGCTTCCACCCAGCTTCCCCCCAGCTTCCCCCCAGCTTCCCCCAGCTTCCTCCAGCTTTACCAAGCTTCCTCCAGCTTTCCCAAGCTTCCTCCAGCTTCCCCCAGCTTCACCCAGCTTCCCCCAGCTTCCCCCAGCTTCTCCCGAGCTTCCCCCAGCTTCCCCCAGCTTCCCCCAGCTTCCCCCAGCTTCCCCCTCAGCTTCCCCCCAGCTTCCCCCAGCTTCCCCCAGCTTCCCCCTGCTTCCCCCAGCTTCCCCCAGCTTCGCCCCAGCTTCCCCCAGCTTCCCCCAGCTTCCCCCGAGCTTCCCCCCCAGCTTCCCCCAGCTTCCCCAGCTATCCCCCAGCTTCCCCCAGCTTCCCCCAGCTTCCCCCAAGCTTCCCCCAGCTTCCACCGAGCTTCCCCCCAGCTTCCCCCCAGCTTCCTCCCCAGCTTCCCCCAGCTTCCCCCAGCTTCCCCCAAGCTTCCCCCCAGCTTCCCCCAGCTTCCCCCAGCTTCCCCCAGCTTCTCCCAGCTTACCCCAGCTTCCCCCAGCTTCCCCCAGCTTCCCCCAGCTTCCCCCAGCTTCCCCCAGCTTCCCCCCCCAGCTTCCCCCCCAGCTTCCACCCAGCTTCCCCCAGCTTCCCCCAGCTTCCCCCAGCTTCCCCCCAGCTTCCCCCAGCTTCCCCCAGCTTTCCCCCAGTTTCCCCCAGCTTCCCCCAGCTTCCCCCTCAGCTTCCCCCAGCTTCCCCCAGCTTCCCCCAGCATCTCCCCAGCTTGCCCCAGCTTCCCCTAGCTTCCCCCAGCTTCCCCAGCTCCCCCCAGCTTCCCCCAGCTTCCCCCAGCTTCCCCTCTGCTTCCCCCAGCTTCCCCAGCTTCGCCCCAGCTTCCCCCAGTTTCCCCCAGCTTCCCCCGAGCTTCCCCCCAGCTTCCCCCAGCTTCCCCCCAGCTTCCCCCAGCTTCCCCCAGCTTCCCCCAGCTTCCCCCGAGCTTCCCCCAGCTTCCCTTCAGCTTCCCCCAGCTTCCCACAGCTTCCCCCAGCTTCCCCCAGCTTCCCCCCAGCTTCCCCCAGCTTCCCCTGCTTCCCCCAGCTTCCCCCAGCTTCCCCCAGCTTCCCCCAGCTTCCCCCAGCTTCCCCCCGCTTCCCCCAGCTTCCCCAGCTTCCCCCAGCTTCCCCCAGCTTCCCCCAGCTTCCCCCAGCTTCCCCCAGCTTCCCCCAGCTTCCCCCAGCTTCCCCAGCTTCCTCCAGCTTCCCCCAGCTTCCCCCAGCTTCCCCCAGCTGCCCCCCAGCTTCCCCCCAGCTTCCCCCCAGCTTCCCCCAGCTTCCCTCAGCTTCCCCCAGCTTCCCCCCAGCTTCCCCCAGCTTCCCCCCAGCTTCCCCCAGCTTCCTCCAGCTTCCCCCAGCTTCCCTCCAGCTTCCCCAGCTTCCCCAGCTTCCCCAAGCTTCCCCCAGCTTCCCCCAGCTTCCCCCAGCGTCCCCCAGCTTCCCCCAGCTTCCCCCAGCTCCCCCAGCTTCCCCCCAGCTTCCCCCCAGTTTCCCCCAGCTTCCCTTCTGCTTCCCCCAGCTTCCTCCAGCTTCCCCCAGCTTCCCCCAGCTTCCCCCAGCTTCCCCCAGCTTCACTTCCAGCTTCCCCCAGCTTCCCCCAGCTTCCCCCTAGCTTCCCCCAGCTTCCCCCAGCTTCCCCCAGCTTCCCCCACCTTCCCCCCAGCTTCCCCCTAGCTTCCTCCAGCTTCCCCCACCTTCCCCTAGCTTCCCCCAGCTTCCCCCACCTTCCCCCACCTTCCCCCACCTTTCCCCACCTTCCCCCCCTGCCCCAGGTGTCTTCTTCAACAGTGACAAACATAACAAAAAGTACTGTGACTGGTACAAAGTTACAAAATCGTGACTGGTACAAAGTCACAAAACCGTGACTGGTACAAAGTCACAAAATCGTGACTGGTACAAAGTCACAAAATCGTGACTGGTACAAAGGCACAATACCGTGACTGGTACAAAGTCACAAAACCGTGACTGGTACAAAGTCACAAAATCGTGACTGGTGCAAAGGCACAATCGTGTCTGGTGCAAAGGCACAAAATCGTGACTGGTACAAAGTCACAAAATCGTGACTGGTACAGTCACAAAATCGTGACTGGTACAAAGTCACAATACCGTGACTGGTACAAAGTCACAAAATCGTGACTGGTACAAAGTCACAATACCGTGACTGGTACAAAGTCACAAAATCGTGACTGGTACAAAGGCACAAAATCGTGACTGGTACAAAGGCACAAAATCGTGGCGTACAAAGGCACTCGTGACTACAAAGGCACAAAATCGTGACTGGTACAAAGGCACAAAATCGTGACTGGTACAAAGGCACAAAATCGTGACTGGTACAAAGGCACAAAATCGTGACTGGTACAAAGGCACAAAATCGTGACTGGTACAAAGGCACAAAATCGTGACTGGTACAAAGGCACAAAATCGTGACTGGTACAAAGGCACAAAATCGTGACTGGTACAAAGGCACAAAATCGTGACTGGTACAAAGGCACAAAATCGTGACTGGTACAAAGGCACAAAATCGTGACTGGTACAAAGTCACAATACCGTGACTGGTACAAAGGCACAAAATCGTGACTGGTACAAAGTCACAATACCGTGACTGGTACAAAGGCACAAAATCGTGACTGGTACAAAGGCACAAAATCGTGACTGGTACAAAGGCACAAAATCGTGGCTGGTACAAAGGCACAAAATCGTGACTGGTACAAAGGCACAAAATCGTGACTGGTACAAAGGCACAAAATCGTGACTGGTACAAAGGCACAAAATCGTGACTGGTACAAAGGCACAAAATCGTGACTGGTACAAAGGCACAAAATCGTGACTGGTACAAAGGCACAAAATCGTGACTGGTACAAAGGCACAAAATCGTGACTGGTACAAAGGCACAAAATCGTGACTGGTACAAAGGCACTAAATCGTGACTGGTACAAAGGCACAAAATCGTGACTGGTACAAAGGCACAAAATCGTGACTGGTACAAAGGCACAAAACCGTGACTGGTACAAAGGCACAAAACCGTGATTGGTACAAAGTCACAATACCGTGACTGGTACAAAGTCACAATACCGTGACTGGTACAAAGTCACAATACCGTGACTGGTACAGTCACAATACCGTGACTGGTACAAAGTCACAATACCGTGACTGGTACAAAGGCACAAAACCGTGACTGGTACAAAGGCACAATACCGTGACTTGTACAAAGGCACAAAACCGTGACTGGTACAAAGTCACAATACCGTGACTGGTACAAAGTCACAATACCGTGACTGGTACAAAGTCACAAAACCGTGACTGGTACAAAGTCACAATACCGTGACTGATACAAAGTCACAATACCGTGACTGGTACAAAGGCACAAAACCGTGACTGGTAAAAGCCACAAAACCGTGACCTGTACAAAGGCACAAAATCGTGACTTGTACAAAGGCACAAAACTGTGACTGGTACAAAGGCACAAAACCGTGACTGGTACAGAGGCACAAAACCGTTACTGGTACAAAGTCACAAAACCGTGACTGGTACAAAGGGACAATACCGTGACTGGTAGAAAGTCACAGTACCGTGACTGGTACAAAGTCACAGTACCGTGACTGGTACAAAGTCACAATACCGTGACTGATACAAAGGCACAATACCGTAACTGGTACAAAGTCACAGTACCGTGACTGGTACAAAGTCACAATACCGTGACTCGTACAAAGTCACAATACCGTGACTGGTACAAAGTCACAAAACCGTGACTGGTACAAAGGCACAAAACCGTGACTGGTACAAAATCACAAAACCGTGACTGGTACAAAGGCACAAAACCTTGACTGGTACAAAGGCACAAAACCGTGACTAGTACAAAGGCACAAATCCGTGACTGGTACAAAGGCACAAAACTGTGACTGGTACAAAGTCACAATACCGTGACTGGTACAAAGTCACAATACCGTGACTGGTACAAAGGCACAAAACCGTGACTGGTACAAAGGCACAATACCGTGACTGGTACAAAGTCACAGTACCGTGACTGGTACAAAGGCACAAAACCGTGACTGGTACAAAGGCACAATACCGTGACTGGTACAGTCACAATACCGTGACTTGTACAAAGTCACAGTACCGTAACTGGTACAAAGGCACAAAACCGTGACTGGTACAAAGTCACAATACCGTGACTGGTACAAAGGCACAAAACCGTGACTGGTACATAGGCACAATACCGTGACTGGTACAAAAGCACAAAACCGTGACTGGTACATAGGCACAATACCGTGACTGGTACAAAGTCACAATACCGTGACTGGCACAAAGTCACAATACCGTGACTGGTACAAAGGCACAAAACCGTGACTGGTACAAAGGCACAAAACTGTGACTGGTACAACGTCACAAAACCATGACTGGTACAAAGGTACAAAACCGTGATTGGTACAAAGGCACAAAACCGTGACTGGTACAAAGCCAGAAAACCGTGACTGGTACAAAGGCACAAAACCGTGACTGGTACAAAGGCACAAAACCGTGACTGGTACAAAGGCACAAAACCGTGACTGGTACAAAGTCACAAAACCGTGACTGGTACAAAGGCACAAAACCGTGACTGTTACAAAGTCACAGTACCGTGACTGATACAAAGGCACAAAACCGTGACTGGTACAAAGGCACAATACCGTGACTGGTACAAAGGCACAAAACCGTGACTGGTACAATGTCACAGTACCGTGACTGGTACAAAGGCACAAAACCGTGACTGGTACAAAGGCACAATACCGTGACTGGTACAAAGGTACAAAACCGTGACTGGTACAAAGTCACATTACCGTAACTGGTACAAAAGCACAAAGCCGTGACTGATACAAAGTCACAATACCGTGACTGATACAAAGTCACAATACCGTGACTGGTACAAAGTCACAATACCGTGACTGGTACAAAGTCACAATACCGTGACTGGTACAAAGTCACAATACCGTGACTGGTACAGTCACAATACCGTGACTGGTACAAAGTCACAATACCGTGACTGGTACAAAGTCACAATACCGTGACTGGTACAAAGTCACAATACCCTGACTGGTACAAAGTCACAATACCGTGACTGGTACAGTCACAATACCGTGACTGGTATAAATCACAATACCGTGACTGGTACAACGTTTCGGTCCCAATTGTACCATTATCTAGTTGTACATGAGTTGTGTCCAACACTAACAAGATGATGGATCAGACACATATGAGAAACATCTACAACATACC
>NW_027195416.1:130000-137500 GCF_038502225.1 Cherax quadricarinatus | reverse complement strand
CTCTTCAAGAGGACCTGGGCCCCCAGACTCTTCAAGAGGACCTGGGCCCCCAGACTCTTCAAGAGTACCTGGGCCCCCAGACTCTTCAAGAGGACCTGAACCTCTGACTCTTCAAGAGGACCTGGGTCCCCAGACTTCAAGAGGACCTGGGCCCCAAGACTCTTCAAGAGGACCCTGGCCCCCAGACTCTTCAAGAGGACCTAGGCCCCCAGACTCTTCAAGAGGACCTGGGCCCCCAGACTCTTCAAGAGGACCTGGGCCCCCAGACTCTTCAAGAGGACCTGGGCCCCCAGACTCTTCAAGAGGACCTGGGCCCCCAGACTCTTCAAGAGGACCTGGGCCCCCAGACTCTTCAAGAGGACCTGGGCCCCCAGACTCTTCAAGAGGACCTGGGCCCCCAGACTCTTCAAGAGGACCTGGGCCCCCAGACTCTTCAAGAGGACCTGGGCCCCCAGACTCTTCAAGAGGACCTGGGCCCCCAGACTCTTCAAGAGGACCTGGGCCCCCAGACTCTTCAAGAGGACCTGGGCCCCAGACTCTTCAAGAGGACCTGGGCCCCCAGACTCTTCAAGAGGACCTGGGCCCCCAGACTCTTCAAGAGGACCTGGGCCCCCAGACTCTTCAAGAGGACCTGGGCCCCCAGACTCTTCAAGAGGACCTGGGCCCCCAGACTCTTCAAGAGGATCTGGGCCCCCAGACTCTTCAAGAGGACCTGGGCCCCCAGACTCTTCAAGAGGACCTGGGCCCCCAGACTCTTCAAGAGGACCTGGGCCCCCAGACTCTTCAAGAGGACCTGGGCCCCCAGACTCTTCAAGAGGACCTGGGCCCCCAGACTCTTCAAGAGGACCTGGGCCCCCAGACTCTTCAAGAGGACCTGGGCCCCAGACTCTTCAAGAGGACCTGGGCCCCCAGACTCTTCAAGAGGACCTGGGCCCCCAGACTCTTCAAGAGGACCTGGGCCCCCAGACTCTTCAAGAGGACCTGGGCCCCCAGACTCTTCAAGAGGACCTGGGCCCCCAGACTCTTCAAGAGAACCTGGGCCCCCAGACTGTTCAAGAGGACCTGGGCCCCCAGACTCTTCAAGAGGACCTGGGCCCCCAGACTCTTCAAGAGGACCTGGGCCCCAGACTCTTCAAGAGGACCTGAGCCCCAGACTCTTCAAGAGGACCTGGGCCCCCAGACTCTTCAAGAGGACCTGGGCCCCCAGACTCTTCAAGATGACCTGGGCCCCCAGACTCTTCAAGAGTGCCTGGGCCCCCAGACTCTTCAAGAGGACCTGGGCCCCCAGACTCTTCAAGAGGACCTGGGCCCCCAGACTCTTCAAGAGGACCTGGGCCCCCAGACTCTTCAAGAGGACCTGGGCCCCCAGACTCTTCAAGATGACCTGGGCCCCCAGACTCTTCAAGAGGACCTGGGCCCCCAGACTCTTCAAGAGGACCTGGGCCCCCAGACTCTTCAAGATGACCTGGGCCCCCAGACTCTTCAAGAGGACCTGGGCCCCCAGACTCTTCAAGAGGACCTGGGCCCCCAGACTCTTCAAGAAGACCTAGGCCCCCAGACTCTTCAAAATGACCTGGGCCCCCAGACTCTTCAAAATGACCTGGGCCCCCAGACTCTTGGACCTAGGCCCCCAGACTCTTCAAGAGGACCTGGGCCCCCAGACTTTTCAAGAAGACCTAGGCCCCCAGACTCTTCAAAATGACCTGGGCCCCCAGACTCTTCAAAATGACCTGGGCCCCCAGACTCTTCAAAATGACCTGGGCCCCCAGACTCTTCAAGAGGACCTGGGCCCCCAGACTCTTCAAGAGGACCTGGGCCCCCAGACTCTTCAAGAGGACCTGGGCCCCCAGACTCTTCAAGAGGACCTGGGCCCCCAGACTCTTCAAGAGGACCTGGGCCCCCAGACTCTTCAAGAGGACCTGGGCCCCCAGACTCTTCAAGAGGACCTGGGCCCCCAGACTCTTCAAGAGGACCTGGGCCCCCAGACTCTTCAAGAGGACCTGGGCCCCCAGACTCTTCAAGAGGACCTGGGCCCCCAGACTCTTCAAGAGGACCTGGGCCCCCAGACTCTTCAAGAGGACCTGGGCCCCCAGACTCTTAAAGAGGACCTGGGCCCCCAGACTCTTCAAAATGACCTGGGCCCCCAGACTCTTCAAGAGGACCTGGGCCCCCAGACTCTTCAAGAGGACCTGGGCCCCCAGACTCTTCAAGAGGACCTGGGCCCCCAGACTCTTCAAGAGGACCTGGGCCCCCAGACTCTTCAAGAAGACCTGGGCCCCCAGACTCTTCAAGAGGACCTGGGCCCCCAGACTCTTCAAGAGGACCTGGGCCCCCAGACTCTTCAAGACCTGGGCCCCCAGACTCTTCAAGGGACCTGGGCCCCCAGACTCTTCAAGAGGACCTGGGCCCCCAGACTCTTCAAGAGGACCTGGGCCCCCAGACTCTTCAAGAGGACCTGGGCCCCCAGACTCTTCAAGAGGACCTGGGCCCCCAGACTCTTCAAGAGGACCTGGGCCCCCAGACTCTTCAAGAGGACCTGGGCCCCCAGACTCTTCAAGAGGACCTGGGCTCCCAGACTCTTCAAGAGGACCTGGGCCCCCAGACTCTTCAAGAGGACCTGAGGCCTGGGCCCCCAGACTCTTCAAGAGGACCTGGGCCCCCAGACTCTTCAAGAGGACCTGGGCCCCCAGACTCTTCAAGAGACCTGGGCCCCCAGACTCTTCAAGAGGACCTGGGCCCCCAGACTCTTCAAGAGGACCTGGGCCCCCAGACTCTTCAAGAGGACCTGGGCCCCCAGACTCTTCAAGAGGACCTGGGCCCCCAGACTCTTCAAGAGGACCTGGGCCCCCAGACTCTTCAAGAGGACCTGGGCCCCCAGACTCTTCAAGAGAACCTGGGCCCCAGACTCTTGAAGAGGACCTGGGCCCCCAGACTCTTCAAGAGGACCTGTGCCCCCAGACTCTTCAAGAGGACCTGGGCCCCAGACTCTTCAAGAGGACCTGGGCCCCAGACTCTTCAAGAGGACCTGGGCCCCCAGACTCTTCAAGAGGACCTGGGCCCCCAGACTCTTCAAGAGGACCTGGGCCCCCAGACTCTTCAAGAGGACCTGGGCCCCCAGACTCTTCAAGAGTACCTGGGCCCCCAGACTCTTCAAGAGGACCTGGGCCCCCAGACTCTTCAAGAGGGCCTGGGCCCCCAGACTCTTCAAGAGGACCTGGGCCCCCAGACTCTTCAAGAGGACCTGGGCCCCCAGACTCTTCAAGAAGACCTGGGCCCCCAGACTCTTCAAGAGGACCTGGGCCCCCAGACTCTTCAAGAGGACCTGGGCCCCCAGACTCTTCAAAAGGACCTGGGCCCCCAGACTCTTCAAGAGGACCTGGGCCCCCAGACTCTTCAAGAGGACCTGGGCCCCCAGACTCTTCAAGAGGACCTGGGCCCCCAGACTCTTCAAAAGGACCTGGGCCCCCAGACTCTTCAAGAGGACCTGGGCCCCCAGACTCTTCAAGAGGACCTGGTCCCCCAGACTCTTCAAGAGGACCTGGGCCCCCAGACTCTTCAAGAGGACCTGGGCCCCCAGACTCTTCAAAAGGACCTGGGCCCCCAGACTCTTCAAGAGGACCTGGGCCCCCAGACTCTTCAAAAGGACCTGGGCCCCCAGACTCTTCAAGAGGACCTGGGCCCCCAGACTCTTCAAGAGGACCTGGGCCCCCAGACTCTTCAAGAGGACCTGGGCCCCCAGACTCTTCAAGAGGACCTGGGCCCCCAGACTCTTCAAGAGGACCTGGGCCCCCAGACTCTTCAAGAGGACCTGGGCCCCAGCTTCAAGACGCAGCAATTGCTTGGTAAAGAGTTTTGCAGTGATAATTAACGAAGCTCTTTCTTCGTATCTTATAACCTCTCAGCTCGAGGACTCGGGTCACTGTTCATCAGTCTTCCTGCTGCCATCATGACGGGGGATCGCTCCCTTCATACTAGAGAAGGGCTCTCACTCCAAGGAATTGGAGCTATTCAGTTCCCAAAATCAAACCCGTATTGCCCCTTAATAATAATAATGATAATAATAATATTCTCATTATATAATTATCATTATTGTATTATTATTATTATTATTATTATTATTATTATTATTATTATTATTGTTGTTATTATTATTATTATTATTATTATTATTATTGTTATTATTATTATTATTATTGTTATTATTATTATTATTATTATTATTGTTATTATTATTATTATTATTATTATTATTATTATTATTATTATTATTATTATTATTATTATTATTATTATTATTATTATTATTATTATTATTAATATTATTATTATTATTATTATTATTATTATTATTATTATTATTATTAATATTATTATTATTATTATTATTATTATTATTATTATTATTATTATTATTATTATTATTATTATTATTATTATTATTATTATTATTATTATTATTAATAATAATATAATAATAATATATTATTATTATTATGATTATTATTATTATTATTATTATTATTATTATTATTATTATTATTATTATTAACTGATTCACAGTCCTAAAAAGCATTAGTGTGTAACTGTATTGAAGCTCTGAACCCGCAGGGGTCATATAGTGCCTGGGGGAATAGGACGTTTGCAGGTTTGATCCCAGGAAGAGATCAAGAGCCCTTGGCTAGCATCAAGGGCCAGACCCATCTCCCTTAAGGGCCGAAGACGTGCTGAAAAATTACTTTATTTCTTCGTCCTGTTTGTCATGTCTGACTTGTCCTGTTTGTCATGTCTGACTTGTCCTGTTTGTCATGTCTGATTCGTCCTGTTTGTCATGTCTGACTCGTCCTGTTTGTCATGTCTGACTTGTCCTGTTTGTCATGTCTGATTCGTCCTGTTTGTCATGTCTGACTCGTCCTGTTTGTCATGTCTGATTCGTCCTGTTTGTCATGTCTGATTCGTCCTGTTTGTCATGTCTGACTCGTCCTGTTTGTCATGTCTGATTCGTCCTGTTTGTCATGTCTGACTTGTCCTGTTTGTCATGTCTGATTCGTCCTGTTTGTCATGTCTGATTCGTCCTGTTTGTCATGTCTGACTTGTCCTGTTTGTCATGTCTGATTCGTCCTGTTTGTCATGTCTGACTTGTCCTGTTTGTCATGTCTGACTTGTCCTGTTTGTCATGTCTGATTCGTCCTGTTTGTCATGTCTGACTTGTCCTGTTTGTCATGTCTGATTCGTCCTGTTTGTCATGTCTGACTTGTCCTGTTTGTCATGTCTGACTTGTCCTGTTTGTCATGTCTGACTTGTCCTGTTTGTCATGTCTGACTCGTCCTGTTTGTCATGTCTGACTTGTCCTGTTTGTCATGTCTGACTCGTCCTGTTTGTCATGTCTGACTTGTCCTGTTTGTCATGTCTGATTCGTCATGTTTGTCATGTCTGACTTGTCCTGTTTGTCATGTCTGATTCGTCCTGTTTGTCATGTCTGACTTGTCCTGTTTGTCATGTCTGACTTGTCCTGTTTGTCATGTCTGACTTGTCCTGTTTGTCATGTCTGACTTGTCCTGTTTGTCATGTCTGACTTGTCCTGTTTGTCATGTCTGACTTGTCCTGTTTGTCATGTCTGACTTGTCCTGTTTGTCATGTCTGAGTTGTCCTGTTTGTCATATCTGACTCGTCCTTTTGGTCATGTCTGACTCGTCCTGGTTGTCATGTCTGACTCGTTCTGTTTGTCATGTCTGACTCGTCCTGTTTGTCATGTCTGACTTGTCCTGTTTGTCATGTCTGACTTGTCCTGTTTGTCATGTCTGACTTGTCCTGTTTGTCATGTCTGACTCGTCCTGTTTGTCATGTCTGACTTGTCCTGTTTGTCATGTCTGAGTTGTCCTGTTTGTCATATCTGACTCGTCCTTTTGGTCATGTCTGACTCGTCCTGGTTGTCATGTCTGACTCGTTCTGTTTGTCATGTCTGACTCGTCCTGTTTGTCATGTCTGACTTGTCCTGTTTGTCATGTCTGACTTGTCCTGTTTGTCATGTCTGACTCGTTCTGTTTGTCATGTCTGACTTGTCCTGTTTGTCATATCTGACTTGTCCTGTTTGTCATGTCTGACTTGTCCTGTTTGTCATGTCTGACTCGTGTGTGTGTGTGTGTGTGTGTGTGTGTGTGTGTGTGTGTGTGTGTGTGTGTGTGTGTGTGTGTGTGTGTGTACTCACCTAGTTGTGGTTGCAGGGGTCGAGTCACAACTCCTGGCCCCGCCTCTTCACTGGTCGCTACTAGGTCACTCTTCCTGCTCCATTAGCTTTATCATACCTCTCTTTAAAACTATGTATAGATCCTGCCTCCACTACATCACTACCCAAACTATTCCACTTCCTGAAAATTCTTTGACTAAAGAAATACTTCCTAACATCCCTGTGATTCATCTGAGTCTTCAACTTCCAACTGTGTCCCCTTGTTGCTATGTCCCATCTCTTGAACATTCTGTCTCTGTCCACCATGTCTATACCTCTCAGTATTTTATATGTCGTTATCATATATCCCCCATATCTCCTGCCTTCCAGTGTCGTCAGGTCGATTTCCCTGAAAGTCTCCTCGTAGGACATACCCCTTAGGTCCTGGACTAGTCTTGTTGCAAACCTTTGCACTTTCTCTAGTTTCTTTACATGCTTGGCTAGGTGTGGATTCCAAACTGGTGCCGTATACTCCAATATGGGCCTAACGTACACGGTGTACAGGGTCGTGAACGATTCCTTATTAAGATGTCGGAATGCTTTTCTGAGGTTTGCTAGGCGCCCATATGCTGCAGCAGTTATTTGGTTGATGTGCGCTTCAGGAGATGTGCCTGGTGTTATACTCACCCCAAGATCTTTTTCCTTGAGTGAGGCTTTTAGGCTCTGGCCCCCTAGACTGTACTCCGTCTGTGGTCTTCTTTACCCTTCCCCAATCTTTATGACTTTGCACTTGGTGGGGTTGAACACCAGGAGCCAATTGCTGGACCAGGTCTGCAGCCTGTCCAGATCCTTTTGTAGTTCTGCCTGGTCCTGGTCCTGGTCCTGGTCCTAGTCCTGGTCATGGTCCTGGACCTGGTCCTAGTCCTGGTCCTGGTCCTGGTCCTAGTCCTGGTCCTGGTCTTGGTCCTGGTCCTAGTCCTAGTCCTGGTCCTGGTCCTGGTCCTGGTCCTGGTCCTGGTCCTGGTCCTGGTACTAGTCCTAGTCCTGGTCGTGGTTCTGGTCCTGGTCCTGGTCCTGGTCCTGGTCCTGGTCCGGTTGAACTCTTCTCATTAACCTCACATCATTTACGAACAGGTACACTTGAGTCTATCCCTTCCCTGTGTACTCACCTAATTGTGGTTGCAGGGGTCGAGACTCAGCTCCTGGCCCCGTGTGTGTGTGTGTGTGTGTGTGTGTACTCATCTATTTGTGGTTGCAGGGGTCGAGTCACAGCTCCTGGTCCCGCCTCTTCACTGATTGCTACTAGGTCCTCTCTCTCCCTGCTCCATGAGCTTTAT
>NW_027195416.1:55000-125000 GCF_038502225.1 Cherax quadricarinatus | reverse complement strand
AAGGAGCTTTGAAAGTAAATAACAAAACAACAAGATGGATAGTTTTTGAAATAAACGAAGAGAAGAAAGGAAAGAAAAAAGAATAGAAATAAATAAACGAAAATAAGTGGAATACCAGCTAGGACTTTTTCACATACCAGAGGCTACGACCGCGTCGCTATGCTCTCCAGGCTCGTCTGAGACGTCACACTAAGTCAGTCCTTCATCATAATAATAATAATAATAATAATAATAATAATAATAATAATAATAATAATAATAATAATACGCTTTATTTCTACAAGTACATGATACAACTTATGTAGACCAGAGCTGACATCAATGACATCAAGAGACTTTGGTTATACAGAGCATTTCGGGTAACTTAGGTCAGTTTTGTCCCCAGGATGCGACCCACATCAGTCGACTAACACCCAGGTACCTACTTGCTGCTAGACGAACAGGGACAGCAGAAGTCTTAAGGAAACACACCCCAATGTGCCCACCCCTGCCTGGGATCGAACTACAGACATTCTGTATGGAGGATCGAGCGTCCGCGTCTCATACATAAACCAGAGAAGAGGGATGGAGAGTAAACAAAAGAGGTAGAGGGTATATACACGAAGATTAGGAAGCGGAGATTTGCAATAAAAAGGAATAAGAAAGCCCGGTAGAAGCGAGGAGCTGTCAGACAATCTCTCCTCCGTGATATTACTGGTACACAGTACCGACTACTTGATGAGTAGGATACAAGGGCAACATCTAGGCATTTTTATTGGCAAAACGTTTCGAAAGCGCAGCAGGTTTCTTCAGGGGAATTACCAGTAGACCCCTGGCTGCCTTCAAGACCCCTGGCTGCCTTCAAGAAGGAGCTGGACAGATACCTA
Organism: Cherax quadricarinatus; assembly: GCF_038502225.1. NCBI lineage: Eukaryota > Metazoa > Arthropoda > Malacostraca > Decapoda > Parastacidae > Cherax > Cherax quadricarinatus. The sequence goes on along the minus strand of NW_027195416.1, from coordinate 124,134 downwards.
AAGTCAGTACCTGACTAGCCAGGCTGTGATTCGTACTTTGGACTACATGTGGCCAGCAGTAACAGCCTGGTTGATGAGGCCCTGACCCACCAGGAGGCCTGATGAAAGACTGGGTCGCGGGGGCGTTGACCCCCCGCAACCCAGTCTTTGACCAGGCATGGTGGATCAAGGCCTCATTAACCAGGCTGTTACTGCTGGCATCGTGAGTGATATACTGTGTATTGGACTGATAAAGCTACTGTGTTTCTTTAATAAAGAGTCCAATATGTCACATAAAGGTCTCAATCTTCAACTTGTCGGTTTCAAAACCATTTCTCACACACTACTAAGTCTCCTGCTACCTGTCGTTAGTTGTCTGTTTTGGTTATTTCGTTATTTTTGGTAAAATACTGATAAGCAAAGATTAATACGTTAAGCTAACTTGGCATAACATGCACTAACCTAAGCTGGTTAGTCTGACGAGTGGTTGGCTAGGCTGGTGCTAGGTGGTTGGCTAGGCTGGTGGTAGGTGGTTGGCTAGGCTGGTGGTAGGTGGTTGGCTAGGCTGGTGGTAGGTGGTTGGCTAGGCTGGTGGTAGGTGGTTGGCTAGGCTGGTGGTAGGTGGTTGGCTAGGCTGGAGGTAGGTGGTTGGCTAGGCTGGTGCTAGGTGGTTGGCTAGGCTGGTGCTAGGTGGTTGGCTAGGCTGGTGCTAGGTGGTTGGCTAGGCTGGTGGTAGGTGGTTGGCTAGGCTGGTGCTAGGTGGTTGGCTAGGCTGGTGGTAGGTGGTTGGCTAGGCTGGTGCTAGGTGGTTGGCTAGGCTGGTGCTAGGTGGTTGGCTAGGCTGGTGCTAGGTGGTTGGCTAGGCTGGTGGTAGGTGGTTGGCTAGGCTGGTGCTAGGTGGTTGGCTAGGCTGGTGCTAGGTGGTTGGCTAGGCTGGTGGTAGGTGGTTGGCTAGGCTGGTGGTAGATGGTTGGCTAGGCTGGTGGTAGGTGGTTGGCTAGGCTGGTGCTAGGTGGTTGGCTAGGCTGGTGCTAGGTGGTTGGCGAGGCTGGTGGTAGGTGGTTGGCTAGGCTGGTGGTAGGTGGTTGACTAGGCTGGTGCTAGGTGGTTGGCTAGGCTGGTGATAGGTGGTTGGCTAGGCTGGTGCTAGGTGGTTGGCTAGGCTGGTGCTAGGTGGTTGGCTAGGCTGGTGCTAGGTGGTTGGCTAGGCTGGTGCTAGGTGGTTGGCTAGGCTGGTGGTAGGTGGTTGGCTAGGCTGGTGCTAGGTGGTTGGCTAGGCTGGTGCTAGGTGGTTGGCTAGGCTGGTGCTAGGTGGTTGGCTAGGCTGATGCTAGGTGGTTGGCTAGGCTGGTGGTAGGTGGTTGGCTAGGCTGGTGCTAGGTGGTTGGCTAGGCTGGTGCTAGGTGGTTGGCTAGGCTGGTGCTAGGTGGTTGGCTAGGCTGGTGCTAGGTGGTTGGCTAGGCTGGTGCTAGGTGGTTGGCTAGGCTGGTGGTAGGTGGTTGACTAGGCTGGTGCTAGGTGGTTGGCTAGGCTGGTGATAGGTGGTTGGCTAGGCTGGTGCTAGGTGGTTGGCTAGGCTGGTGCTAGGTGGTTGGCTAGGCTGGTGCTAGGTGGTTGGCTAGGCTGGTGCTAGGTGGTTGGCTAGGCTGGTGGTAGGTGGTTGGCTAGGCTGGTGCTAGGTGGTTAACTAGGCTGGTGCTAGGTTGTTAACTAGGCTGGTGCTAGGTGGTTGACTAGCCTGGTGCTAGGTGGTTGACTAGGCTTGTGCTAGGTGGTTGACTAGGCTGGTGCTAGGTTGTTAACTAGCCTGGTGCTAGGTGGTTGACTATGCTGGTGCTAGGTGGTTGACTAGGCTGGTGCTAGGTGGTTGACTAGCCTGGTGCTAGGTGGTTGACTAGGCTGGTGCTAGGTGGTTGACTAGGCTGGTGGTAGGTGGTTGACTAGGCTGGTGCTACGTGGTTGACTAGGCTGGTGCTAGGTTGTTAACTAGGCTGGTGCTAGGTGGTTGACTAGCCTGGTGCTAGGTGGTTGACTAGGCTCGTGCTAGGTGGTTGACTAAGCTGGTGCTAGGTTGTTGACTAGGCTGGTGCTAGGTGGTTAACTAGGCTGGTGCTAGGTGGTTAACTAGGCTGGTGCTAGGTGGTTGACTAGGCTGGTGCTAGGTGGTTAACTAGGCTGGTGCTAGGTGGTTAACTAGGCTGGTGCTAGGTGGTTAACTAGGCTGGTGCTAGGTGGTTGACTAGGCTGGTGCTAGGTGGTTAACTAGGCTGGTGCTAGGTGGTTGACTAGGCTGGTGCTAGGTGGTTGACTAGGCTGGTGCTAGGTTGTTAACTAGGCTGGTGCTAGGTGGTTAACTAGGCTGGTGCTAGGTGGTTAACTAAGCTGGTGCTAGGTGGTTAACTAGGCTGGTGCTAGGTGGTTAACTAGGCTGGTGCTAGGTGGTTGACTAGGCTGGTGCTAGGTGGTTGACTAGGCTGGTGCTAGGTTGTTAACTAGGCTGGTGCTAGGTGGTTAACTAGGCTGGTGCTAGGTTGTTAACTAGGCTGGTGCTAGGTGGTTGACTATGCTGGTGCTAGGTGGTTGACTAGGCTGGTGCTAGGTGGTTGACTAGCCTGGTACTAGGTGGTTGACTAGGCTGGTGCTAGGTGGTTGACTAGGCTGGTGGTAGGTGGTTGACTAGGCTGGTGCTAGGTGGTTGACTAGGCTGGTGCTAATTTGTTAACTAGGCTGGTGCTAGGTGGTTGACTAGCCTGGTGCTAGGTGGTTGACTAGGCTCGTGCTAGGTGGTTGATTAAGCTGGTGCTAGGTGGTTGACTAGGCTGGTGCTAGGTGGTTAACTAGGCTGGTGCTAGGTGGTTAACTAGGCTGGTGCTAGGTGGTTAACTAGGCTGGTGCTAGGTGGTTAACTAGGCTGTTGCTAGGTGGTTGACTAGGCTGGTGCTAGGTGGTTAACTAGGCTGGTGCTAGGTGGTTAACTAGGCTGGTGCTAGGTGGTTAACTAGGCTGGTGCTAGGTGGTTAACTAGGCTGGTGCTAGGTGGTTAACTAGGCTGGTGCTAGGTGGTTAACTAGGCTGGTGCTAGGTGGTTAACTAGGCTCGTGCTAGGTGGTTGACTAAGCTGGTGCTAGGTGGTTAACTAGGCTGGTGCTAGGTTGTTAACTAGGCTGGTGCTAGGTGGTTAACTAGGCTGGTGCTAGGTGGTTAACTATGCTGGTGCTAGGTGGTTAACTAGGCTGGTGCTAGGTGGCTGACTAGTCTGGCCACCATCACTCGGGTTTTAGCTCACATAATCCCTATACATTATTCGTCATCCGTCGCTACCGTAGATATTAACAAATAAAATATTCCCAAACAGTGAGTAACGTATAATAGCCAATATATCCCTCCAATTAAATTTTAAATCAGGCATATATGCATATATCGATTTAATCTAAAAAAATTGAAATGGATAGAAAGGTTCAAAAAACTGTAATAGAATACGAGTAACATTTATTATTCCTGACGTTTAGCAACAATTTCAAAAAATCCATAAACTTATTGTCGACTACAATGGTGCCATATAATATTGGAACACCATCAGGGTTACAATAACTCACCTTTAATGGTGCGAATATTTATATACGAGGCTATTTATATTACTTAATTGTATTTTGTCATGAGTTTATTAACAAAATATTTGTGTATTCTTTGTTTGGAGTCGGCTGCTTTTGTTTTTAATTCCTTTATATAGATTGTTTAGCGGTGCAAATTATTGTTATGCGGAGATATATACTGTAGCCTGGCGGGGATTCCAGCCCGGGTCACCTGGTTCTCCAGAAGGTTTCTGCTTCCTTAGTCTCGTGGAGAGCTAGGAGTCCGGGTTCGAATCCCAGTTAAAGCTTCTTGGGAAGAGTTAGACCAGAACGGGCCATAGAACGCCCGGAAAATAGGAAGCAGACCTGATTGGGAAAGAAGGGTAGCTCTAAATTCGTCACATCAAGAGCCCATCACTATTATCGAGACTCCCCTCTTGAAGAGACATTAGAAGGTAATAGTTCCACTGAGTCTCATTATCTATGGTCAACTTCAGTCAACGAACTCTCCCTCGTTGGCTTCTCTTTACAGACCTGAACCTTTAAAAAGGTCTTTTTTGTCATATTCTTATTTACCTTTCCACATTAGATTGATAAAAAAAATTATAATTAGATTCACCTCAGATACCATGAGGTTAATGGCGCGCGATAATGAACAAGTATCACCGTTATACCTCCTGGACCACAGCTGCCCGTCCAGAGCAAGCCACGACCTGCTGCAGTACTTGCCACTTACATAAGCCAGGAAATATCTAGCAGCATAACACCATCTGCCACTCCCTACGGGCCCCGTCGGTTGGGGAAAGTGGTCGAACAGTTGCCTAGATGCTTCCTACGAGCCCCGTGAGGGCTGGAATTGTAGCTAGGATTAGACACCAAGTGCTCCAAAGGATAAATAGGAGCACCTCTTCCCAAGACAAGACATTATCAATGTTATGACACTCCCCCAGTGGGTAGGTAGTTAAGGTCACCTACTGGACAAAACCCGGGCAGCGAAATGCTGCAAACCTCTACAGAACTGAACCAGCGTCCACAAGCTAGGTTAAGCTTACCCCTTTCTCTCCCGCTAGTGGCACTCGTCACACAAAACACTTTCTTCTTACTCTGTGCCATCTTCCGCGCTGAACTCCCAAAAGAATCTCGTCCTTACATCAAATCAAGCACGTAATGGAGTGCACGAGGATTATTAAGGCTGCCTGTGCATTATCATCGACGTAACTTTCATCCCGGTGCATATACTAATGTAATATAATGCATACGCCTCTCTGTGTATATATGTTGAGAGGTACACCCCTATCAGCGAGTATCCACTGAGAGATATACATCTCTCAATGAATATTCACAGAGATGTACATCTCTCCGTGGATATACACTATCATCTCCCAGAGCCTTCCCTCCTGCACTAATCCTGGATCCAAGGAAATAATGACAGTAACAAATACAAGACACAAGTTACAGGAACACCCTTGATCGTGACAACGTTCCGCTCTTCTAATCGACTTGACAAGTTCTACATGAGAGCGAACCCAATTAAAGTTTGCTTTATACCTGCGTCTCTTCTTATTGAGGCCATCCTCAATGATGTGTTTTCTCTACGAGTATGTATCAGGTGTAACAATAGGCAAGAAAACGTAACTGAAAGTGAGGAAGAGTGAGAGAATGTTGGAGAGTGACGGGAGGGTGGCTTTCATACCTCACAAAGTAAACAAATGGGCAGGTATCACATGGAATTGTCAGAGACCACCAGGGGGTGGGAATGAGCCAATCAGTGACCACGGGAATGTGAACAGACCAATCAGAAAACACCAGGGTAGAAAACTGACCAGTCAAGAGAACGCCAGGCTAGGAACGCACCAATCAGACAACACAGGGATGGGAGAGGAACTTACGCCCTGGGATTGAGTTAAATCTCGTACCTTGACGAATATAATTCACTAACAGCTAAATAATAAACGCTGGCCTGGTGCAATCATCCCAGGCTAATCACCTCACCAAGAAATTATATTAACAAAGCTCTGAAGCTGATAATTAAATAAGTGTTGCTACCTACCATCCACACTAGTGGATGGTTGGTAAGTTATAATACTAGTGGATGGTTGGCAGTAACACTCACACAAGTGGATGGTTGATAGTAACACTAGTGGATGGTTGGTAGTAACACTAGTGGATGGTTGGTAGTAACACTAGTGGATGGTTGGTAGTAACACTAGTGGATGGTTGGTAGTAACACTCACACAAGTGGATGGTGATAGTAACACTAGTGGATGGTTGGTAGTAACACTAGTGGATGGTTGGTAGTAACACTAGTGGATGGTTGGTAGTAACACTAGTGGATGGTTGGTAGTAACACTAGTGGATGGTTGGTAGTAACACTAGCGGATGGTTGGTAGTAACACTAGTGGATGGTTGGTAGTAACACTAGTGGATGGTTGGTAGTAACACTAGTGGATGGTTGGTAGTAACACTAGTGGATGGTTGGTAGTAACACTAGTGGATGGTTGGTAGTAACACTAGTGGATGGTTGGTAGTAACACTAGTGGATGGTTGGTAGTAACACTAGCGGATGGTTGGTAGTAACACTAGTGGATCGTTGGTAGTAACACTAGTGGATGGTTGGTAGTAACACTAGTGGATGGTTGGTAGTAACACTAGTGGATGGTTGGTAGTAACACTAGTGGATGGTTGGTAGTAACACTAGTGGATGGTTGGTAGTAACACTAGCGGATGGTTGGTAGTAACACTAGTGGATGGTTGGTAGTAACACTAGTGGATGGTTGGTAGTAACACTAGTGGATGGTTGGTAGTAACACTAGTGGATGGTTGGTAGTAACACTAGCGGATGGTTGGTAGTAACACTAGTGGATGGTTGGTAGTAACACTAGTGGATGGTTGGTAGTAACACTAGTGGATGGTTGGTAGTAACACTAGTGGATGGTTGGTAGTAACACTAGTGGATGGTTGGTAGTAACACTAGTGGATGGTTGGCAGCAATACTAGTGGATGGTTGATAGAAACACTAGTGGATGGTTGGTAGTAACGCTTACACAAGTGGATGGTTGATAGTAACACTAGTGGATGGTTGGTAGTAACACTAGTGGATGGTTGGTAGTAACACTAGTGGATGGTTGGTAGTAACACTAGTGGATGGTTGGCAGTAATACTAGTGGATGGTTGATAGTAACACTAGTGGATGGTTGGTAGCAACACTTACACAAGTGGATGGTTGATAGTAACACTAGTGGATGGTTGGTAGTAACACTCACACAAGTGGATAGTTGATAGTAACACTAGTGGATGGTTGGTAGTAACACTAGTGGATGGTTGGTAGTAACACACAAGTGGATGGTTGATAGTAACACTAGTGGATGGTTGGTAGTAACACACAAGTGGATGGTTGATAGTAACACTAGTGGATGGTTGGTAGTAACACACAAGTGGATGGTTGGTAGTAACACTAGTGGATGGTTGGTAGTAACACACAAGTGGATGGTTGATAGTAACACTAGTGGATGGTTGGTAGTAACACACAAGTGGATGGGTGATAGTAACACTTGTGGATGGTTGGTAGTAACACACAAGTGGATGGTTGATAGTAACACTAGTGGATGGTTGGTAGTAACACACAAGTGGATGGGTGATAGTAACACTTGTGGATGGTTGGTAGTAACACTAGTGGATGGTTGGTAGTAACACACAAGTGGATGGGTGATAGTAACACTTGTGGATGGTTGATAGTAACACTAGTGGATGGTTGGTAGTAACACACAAGTGGATGGGTGATAGTAACACTTGTGGATGGTTGGTAGTAACACACAAGTGGATGGTTGATAGTAACACTTGTGGATGGTTGGTAGTAACACACAAGTGGATGGTTGATAGTAACACTAGTGGATGGTTGGTAGTAACACACAAGTGGATGGTTGATAGTAACACTAGTGGATGGTTGGTAGTAACACTCACACAAGTGGATGGTTGATAGTAACACTTGTGGATGGTTGGTAGTAACACACAAGTGGATGGTTGATAGTAACACTTGTGGATGGTTGATAGTAACACACAAGTGGATGGTTGGTAGTAACACACAAGTGGATGGTTGATAGTAACACTTGTGGATGGTTGGTAGTAACACTAGTGGATGGTTGGTAGTAACACTAGTGGATGGTTGGTAGTAACACTCACACAAGTGGATAGTTGATAGTAACACTAGTGGATGGTTGGTAGTAACACTAGTGGATGGTTGGTAGTAACACTCACACAAGTGGATAGTTGATAGTAACACTAGTGGATGGTTGGTAGTAACACACAAGTGGATGGTTGATAGTAACACTTGTGGATGGTTGGTAGTAACACTAGTGGATGGTTGGTAGTAACACACACTAGTGGATGGTTGGTAGTAACACTCACACTAGTGGATGGTTGGTAGTAACACTCACACTAGTGGATGGTTGGTAGTAACACTCACACTAGTGGATGGTTAGTAGCAACACACACACTAATGGATGGTTGATAGTAACACACACACTAGTGGAGGGTAGACAGCAACACACACTAGTGTAAATATATGCTACGTAGTTCCACTAGTGGACCACGCTCATCTATGACCGCACCTCCAGCTGCTACACCTCACTTATGCTTTAGTATATAAGATCTGGTTGCATTCATTGTCCTTAGACTTAAGGGACTGGCCACCTACTATCAAGGCTGACGAAATGATAACTTCAAATTCCCGGATCAGGGGCTCTTGATCCAGGGATTTGGAATTCCCTCCCCCTCCCTTTCCTCCCATTAAACCCCAGTACGTCCCATTTCGCAGGTTCTAAATAACCAATTCAGGTGTTACACTTCCCCATATAAATATATTTATTACCATAGAGCTTAGTCATGTCACTGACTTGATAGAGCTCTCTAATAGAGACATTATAACAGTGAAAGGGTAGTCGACACTTTCGCCACTCTGTATGCAATCTGTTTTCTTTCCTCAGGTGAGACTGTCGTGTAGGTGAGGTCGTCTCTTCACCGTCCGGCTGACATCATGTGGGTGAGTAACACAGGTGGGATCCCACATGTGATCCAATATGGGATCACATTATTTAAATAATAATGATGATCCTTCTCACTCCTTATCTTCTCTCACGCTAACATACGTATATATATATATATATATATATATATATATATATATATATATATATATATATATATATATATATATATATATATATATATATATATATATATATATATCGTTATCTCTGGCACAAACACAGTGGGGTGGCACAAGCCTCCAGTGGTCACCCAATAATCAGAATTATGACACTTTTCGTGATGGAAAAACCTGTGCAATAATTGAATGTTGATCCAGTTTAGGGGCGGCAGAGTCCAGGTTAATCCTGGCTAAAATTAACACGTGAGGGATAACACACACACACACACACACACACACACACACACACACACACACACACACACACACACACACACACACACACACACACACACACACACACCAATAACAGAGGTAGGGCGTAATTAATAGTAATTATAATTTTCAGTGGCACTGACTCTGATATCAAGGGTAATTAAGTGGGCGAGTGAGGCCTTTCCTCCGTCGACACTGTAAAAATAGCAGCAGCAGGCGGCTAGTGCCTCGCTGATGACGCTAATTACCTGCTGATAGTGACAGTGATAATGATGGTCATGGTGGTGATAGTGATGGCCATGATGGTGAAAGTGACGTTCGTGATAGTGATAATGACCGTCGTGGTGTGATAGTCATGTTTGTGGTAGTGACGGTGATGGTGGTAATAGTGACGGTCACGTTATTGATAGTGAGGGGTGACGGTCATAGTGACCGTCGTGGTGTGATAGTTATGATGGTGATAGTGACGGTGATGATGGCGGTGATGGCGGTAATAGCGACGGTCACGTTATAGTGAGGGGTGGTGGTCACATTACCAGTGATGGTGTGTATGATGGTGATAACAGATGAACAGGTGAAGCGCAAAGACAGTCACATTATTATTATTATTATTATTATTATTATTATTATTATTATTATTATTATTATTATTATTATTATTATTATTATTATTATTATTAGCACTACAGAGGGTGAAACATCGTTACAATATAGAGCCAATAAAGCTCTACAAAGGGGTGAAACATTCCCACAATATAGAGCCAATAAAGCTCTACAAAGGGGTGAAACATCGTCACAATATAGAGCCAATAAAGCTCTACAGAGGGTGAAACATCGCCACAATACAGAGCCAATAAAACTCCACACAGAGAGCTTGGGCTGCATCTGCGTCAGCCACAGTGCTGTGACTTCCATCCTGCACACCAGTATCTATTATGAGTATACTCTGGAGGGAAAGTCTATTGTCATAAATGTCAGCACATCAATCATACTGATGTCGTTGATGTTGTAGCCCCCCCAAAAAGGAAGTCAACAGGATAAGGATTGGGGGAAGGGGGGGAGGGTTAGTTAGCGTAGATCAACGCAGAAGTAATAACGTGGTGATTCTTACGGTGTTGTAGTCGCGTCCCCCTACCCCCCTACCCCCGGTCACGCACCGCTAACAACGAGCCTCGAAACTACGCCCACTGTCTGATTTTAAGGGTAAACCACGCACACTTTCAGATTTTTAAGGGTACACCACGCCCACCTTCAGATTTTTAACGGTGAACCACGCCCACCTTCAGATTTTTAAGGGTGAACCACGCCCACCTTCAGAGTTTTAAGGGTAAACTAGACCACTTTCAAATTTTAAGGGTGAACTACACCCATCCTCAGATTTTTAAGGGTAAACTACTTTCACCTTCAGATTTTAAGGGTAAACCACGACCACTTTCAGATTTTAAGGGTAAACTATGCCCACCCTCAAATTTTTAAGGGTAAACTACGCCCACACTCAGGATTTAATGGTAAACTACCACCACCTTAAGATAAACCCAACAAACTACTGACGCTCTCAAACTATACCATAACTACACTTACCAAAACACTGTATCCACAACCGCAACACTCGAGGAAATAAAGCGTGTATATCATGTGGGGTTCGAACACGTGGATAGGGTAAAGAAATACTCACGTAGGCTGGTAGTACGTATAATTATAACAAGTATTGGTAGGCGCCAAACAGCCGGTGACCTGCCTCCTTGCTCTCTCTCGTCAGACTGACTAACCACAGTACCCATATGTGAGGGGGGTGTTTGAAATACTGCTGTGGTCAGCAACAATATGAATACAGACAGTGATTCACGCAGAGACGGTTGGTAGTGAGTCATCTACTGGTACACTGGTTACTGCTAACTGGTTACTACTACTGAGAGCTCGGCGACGCTAACGTATGTCGTCCCGACATACAACTAATACAAACTAGAGATGGCAGGTATACGGCTTGGGCTGATTCTATACAATGTCAAAGTACACAACAATTTAACATTATAACATTCATAAGTAGAACATTGGAATGGAAGCTTACGTAACTGAAACTGTAATGCAATACAAGGTATAATATAACACAACTCATCGAAGAAACTCAACGAATGAAACTCAACGTTGAGATTACACAATAGAAGTGATAAAAAAAAAATTTGATCGATCGATCTGTATTCGTGTGATCTACGGATTCTGAGGAAGGAATATATACAAAGAAAGAGTGTTTAACAGAAAGGCAGATTCGGTGCACTCAAATCTAGACTGTTAACTCTCAGAATTCGGAGAGAACGTGAACACAAAAAAAAAATTCTTGAATACTGATAAGTTGATACTGTAATTATTCAGTAACTGAGCAAGAAGCTTTAGCAATAGTATGGTCTTTAAAGCACTTCCGAGACATTATTTATCAGTACTCTGTTCATATCTTGAAGACCATGCTCCACTGATACCTTTATTCCAGAACAAACAACCTACTGGAAGATTAGCCAGATGGACCTTGACTATCCAAGAGTTCAATCCCACCGCTGCCACCATTTATCCACGTGTTCGAACCCCACATGATATGTAAACTTAAAACGACAACACTTATACTACGTACTACGTACATTTAGAAGTATATACCTCTCAGTGTGTATATACACTCGGTATTTACTTTAATCCCTATTGAAGACATTGAGGAATTCTTGACTGGTACCGGTGTGAAGGTCACCGAGCAGCCTTAATGACCCTTGTTCAGTAGCTATGTTTTGACCCCATTAATCAGCGCCAGACTATATACACCGAGATGTGTATCCCTCTTAGATACATACAGTCATACCCCGCCCTACGTCATTAATTGGTTAAAGGAGCCGTGACGTAACCCGATTTTTGACGTAAACCGGACATAATGCCTTAAAAACTAGAGTAAATAAAAGTAGATTGAATAAAATTAGCGCAAATAGCCTTAAAAAACACTAAAAACACATTTCAGACATATTTTTTAAGGAATAATGGACAATTAAAATTATGACATAGGTGACGATGCTGAGTGACGTAAAGTTGGACGTAATGACGTTCGTTGAGCTGAGATTTACTTTAGAAAAGTGGAGTAAAGGCGAATTTGACGTAGATCAAATGACATATATATATATATATATATATATATATATATATATATATATATATATATATATATATATATATATATATATATATATATATATATATATATATATATATATATATATATATATATATATATATATATATATATATATATATATATATATATATATATATGTCGTGCCGAATAGGCAGAACTTGCGATCTTGGCTTAAATAGCAACGCTCATCTTGCCATATAGGACAAGTGAAAATTTGTGTATGCAATAATTTCGCCAAAATCATTCTGAACCTAACGAAAAAAATATATTTCACTGTGTTTGTTTAATATTAAATTATTGTAAACAAATCTAAAATATATTTAGTTGGGTTAGGCTAAAATAAATTGCGCTTGTTATAATAAGGTTAGTTAAGTTTTCTAAGATTCTTTTGGTGCAAAATTATAAATTTTTACATTAACAATAATGAAAAAATATATCTTTAAACGTATAAGAGAAAATTTCTGAAAGGATTTAATTTTAAATGAGTTCTTACTAATTGACCAGTTTTACATATTCGGCACGACATATATATATATATATATATATATATATATATATATATATATATATATATATAATCTATATATATATATATATATAGTATATGATATATATATATATATATATATATATCATATATGCTATATATATATAACCATATTCTACTGTGGGGCTTACGTTAATCTCGATTTAAAGTATTAAAGTATTGATGAATAGTAGTCAGCAGGTTACATTTATCATTGCCTGCTGCTGAGAGTCTTCCCTAACCACTGCTTCTGCTGCTTCCGTCAGTTATTTCTGTATTCGACTGAAGAAGCTTCCTGTGTTAAGCGATACTCTGCCACAATGAAGATAGGGAAGTGTTGTGCTTGTGTCAGACTGAGACAACCCAGGGGAACACTTCCCTCCCTGACCTGTCTTTCCTCACAACCCAGGGGAACACTTCCCTCCCTGACCTGAGGCTCTCCTCACAACCCAGGGGAACACTTCCCTCCCTGACCTGAGTTCTCGACTAGCCTTCCACTTTAATTAATAAAACAGAACGATACAAAACTGAACGACACAACTCACTCTTCACCACCACAACAATAACCTTACAACCACCACTGAACGACACAACTCACTCTCCACAACCACAACAATAGCCTTACAACCACCACTGAACGACACAACTCACTCTCCACAACCACAACAATAACCTTACAACCACCACTAAACGACACAACTCACTCTCCACAACCACAACAATAACCTTACAACCACCACTAAACGACACAACTCACTCTCCACTACCACAACAATAACCTTACAACCACCACTGGTTATCCCTGGAACTATATAAACTTAGAACTAAATAACCTAATTTAACAACCGGTTTATTTAACCTCAGTAAGATATCAACACTGTTGCCAGATAGACCAAGAGCTGAAACTCTTGTTATCTTCAGTGTACATGTGTCTTCAGTGTACCTGTGTCTTCAGTGTACCTGTCTTCAGTGTACCTGTGTCTTCAGTGTACCTGTGTCTTCAGTGTACCTGTGTCTTCAGTGTACCTGTCCCTTCAGTGTACCTGTATTCAGTGTACCTGTGTCTTCAGTGTACCTGTGTCTTCAGTGTACCTGTCTTCAGTGTACCTGTGTCTTCAGCGTACCTGTTCTCACTCCTCTTCCTAACACCTAAATATTTGCTCTCTGTATATTTCCCCCTCGTGTGCTCTCACCTTCTTCCTCTTCCATCTCCTCTCCCAATATCTCACCTCGATTCTTCCCTCCCTCCCCTGCCCTCACCCACCCCTCCATCTCACCTTATCTTGCCCTCTTTCCCCTCCCCCCATGACCACATGTCAACCTTCCCCTTCCCTTCTGGCAGTCTCTCCCTTCCCTCTCCTCCTCTCCCATTATTCCTGTCCCGTTCTGTGATGGTCTTGATATCGTAATAAAAACTCTATTTTTTTCCCGTGTATGGTATAAATCAACCTGATACATAGTAATTCTCAAGTGATAGTAACTGCAGCTCTGCTGGAAGGGTGGCCCGGTGGCCTGGTGGCTAAAGCTCCCGCTTCACACACGGAGGGCCCGGGTTCGATTCCCGGCGGGTGGAAATTCCGACACGTTTCCTTACACCTGTTGTCCTGTTCACCTAGCAGCAAATAGGTACCTGGGTGTTAGTCGACTGGTGTGGGTCGCATCCTGGGGGACAAGATTAAGGACCCCAATGGAAATAAGTTAGATAGTCCTCGATGACGCACTGACTTTCTTGGGTTATCCTGGGTGGCTAACCCTCCGGGGTTAAAAATCCGAACGAAATCTTATCTTATCCTTAGCAGCTGCTCCAGATGATGGACATTTAGTGGAATACTTGACGATATTTTCGCTGGAAAATAGTAACTGTTGCTCTACCGGAAGGAAAGCTTAGCAGCTGCCGCAGTTGTTGTGGATAAAGGCACTTATGTACAGATCTGTACATTTATTAGAGTAAACTCTTCGCCACTAGTAGCTTCTTCGTAGGACTGAAGAAGTCATTAGTGGGGAAACGTTTCCTCTAATAAATGTTCTGAACTGTACATAAATGTGTTTTTCGATATCCTCACTGTTGGAATGAAGTCTCTCAACTCAGGATGACAGACTTCAACACTTTGCATGAGCCCCGTCCTGCGTAGTGGGAAGTGACAGGGAAACATAGCTAACTTTAGTTCCCACTGTGTAATTATCATATGCAAAATGGTAGCAGCATTGCTGATGAATATATCTTTGCTAAATAATACAGAGACCTTCCCATGTCGCCTTCCTCTCCAGCCCCATCGTTCTCCAACGCCTCTCCACCAGCCCCATTAATCGTCCACTCCCTGTCCTCTTTAGCCCGCCCCACCCTCCCCAACACCCCGGGGTCTCCCTCATTGCTAGTGTTGCTCCATCAATACAGGAGAGGGAGGCTAATTGAGGCGCCATCACGGCTTCAAACACAGCCTCGGAGTTTTTCCTCGTTCCTCGTCCCAGTTTAATTGATGTTTAAATCACGCCGCCCACCCACCCACCCCTCTGACACTGCTGTCACTGCCACCTTCCTGATACTGCCACTACGATGCCACTGTCACCACCACAGTAGATATTTATACACAGTAACATTTTAACTCCGCCTATAACTTGCTGCTCATTTTAAATATTTTACACACTTTTAATATTTCTCCAGCATACCACTAAATATACTCAACAACCAAGTACCTATTTACTGCTTGGTCAGCAGAAGCAGCAGGTATAAGGAGAGTCAATCAACCCTTTTTTCAGGTAGGTGACAGTGTTAGAACATGTTGTGAGGTAGACCAGTGTATCAGAAATGACGTGTAGCTCATTAGCACATCGGTCGGCTCACAACCAAAAGAAACACAGTTCGATTCCCGGGCGGGAATCGAACTGTGTTTCCTCACGCCTGCTACCCATATTCACCTAGCAGTTAATACCCCATAGGATATATACCCAAATGAGTGTATTTCTTTCAGCGTATATATGCTGAGAGATTATCTTCATCGCTATTTTAGGTATTAAAGTATTCTTGTCTGGTTGTGGAAAGGTCACGGGTCCTGCATGACCTGTGTACGTTGTACATGTACTTGCAGAAATAAATATTTATTAGTGTACTTGATAGACTTTAAACCCCATTAACCAACCAGTTTACGCATGAGACATTTAAGTGTTGTTGGAGGCATCCTGGAGGAGGACTCCGTGGAAATAAGCCACATTACCTGGCTTGGTTGATGCTACCAGGGTTACCAACCCTCTGGTTGCACCCTAAGAACATCTCCATAATAACAAGAGCAATTACTTATAATCTCTTAATTGGTAATACTGTGTAAAAAAATGTCAGAGTAAGACGGCCGGGAGGAACAATTTTTAGAGTAATTAATAACTGGGTTATTACAAAACATTTTTATTAAACTGGATTTTGCTAAAAAAAATGATAAACAAAATATTTTTTTCTTACATATTTGTTCGTTTTAAATTTAACAAAGATAGACTTAACTATTTTCGGTTCATTCATTTAATAACGAATGGCATGAGCCATTGTTATTAAAAGTTAAAGATATGGTGACTCAATATCCGCCTTATTATAGGAATAATTACGAGGATTGTTATAGTATTATAGTGATGTATACAGGAGAGGGGGTTACTAGCCTCTTGCTCCCGGTATTTTAGTTGCCTCTTGTGACACGCATGGCTTACGGAGGATGAATTCTTCTCCACTTCCCCATGGAGAAAGATTATTATTATAGTATGAAATATACGTGCTAAACCCGTAGGTACTCAGGTTTGATGCAAGGATGGGAGGGTAGCTACAACTCCCTGAACGAAGAGCGCTCCACAAGCTCATGGGCACCTAGGTGAATATATACGGATACCTGGAGAGGGTTTCGGTGGTCAACGCCCCCCGCGGCCCGGTCTGAGACCAGGCCTCTTGGTGGATCAGGGTCTGATTAACCAGGCTGTTACTGCTGGCCGAACGTAAACCGACATACGAATCACAGTCCGGCTGGTCAGGTACTGATTTAGGTGCCTGTCCAGTGCCTTCTTGAAGACAGGGGTCTAGTGGTAATCCCCCTTATGTATGCTGAGAGGCAGTTGAAGAGTCTTGGGTCCATGACACTTATTGTATTGTCTCTCAGTGTACTCGCGGCGCCCCTACTCTTCACTGGGGGAATGTTGCATCTCCTTCCAAGTCTTTTGCTCCCATAAGGAGTGAATTTCGTGTGCAAGTTTGGTACTAATCCCTCTAAGATTTTTCAAGTATACATTATCATGTATCTCTCTCGCCTGCGGTCCAGGGAATACAAATCAAGGAACTTCAACTGTTCCCAGTAATTTAGGTGCTTTATCGTACTTATGTGTGCCATGAAAGTTCTTTGTACATTCTCCAGGTCTGCAATGTCGCCAGCCTTGAAGGGGTAGTTAGTGTACAACAGTATTCCAGCTTAGAGAGAACAAGCGATTTGAAGAGAATCATCATGTGCTTGGTGTGTAGGTATATATATCTTACAATATATTTACATCGAGTTCCTTAAATCTCAGTTAAGATAAGATAAGATAAGATTTCGTTCGGATTTTTAACCCCGGAGGGTTAGCCACCCAGGATAACCCAAGAAAGTCAGTGCGTCATCGAGGACTGTCTAACTTATTTCCATTGGGGTCCTTAATCTTGTCTCCCAGGATGCGACCCACACCAGTCGACTAACACCCAGGTACCTATTTGCTGCTAGGTGAACAGGACAACAGGTGTAAGGAAACGTGTCGAAATATTTCCACCCGCCGGGAATCGAACCCGGGCCCTCCGTGTGTGAAGCGGGAGTTTTAGCCACCAGGCCACAGGGCCATTTAAGTGTTCATGACTTGTGGTAAACAGGAGACTTGCTGCCTTAATGACTCTCGTCAAGTAGATAGGCTTTAAACCCCATTAATGGCGCCCTGTGCCTCGACTGGTAGCGCACTCATCTCACATACTGAGGTCCGCGGATCGATCCCTGGTACGGGTGAAAAGATTAAAACTTTTTTTCATAAGACACCTGCTGTTAATGTTCACCTAGGAGTAAATAGGTACCTGGGTGTTAGTCACCTGGTGTTAGTCACCTGGTGTGGGTCGCATCTTAGGAGCAAAATTGATCTAATTTGCCCGAAATACTCTGCAAAACAAAGGGCTTTCTATAGTAGTATATCATTGATGTTCGCTAGGACTGTATATTCCACCAGTGATATACCTGCCGTTGTCTGCCAGTGAGTATATTCCACCAGTGATATACCTGCCGTTGTCTGCCAGTGAGTATATTCCACCAGTGATATACCTGCCGTTGTCTGCCAGTGAGTATATTCCACCAGTGATATACCTGCCGTTGTCTGCCAGTGAGTATATTCCACCAGTGATATACCTGCCGTTGTCTGCCAGTGAGTATATTCCACCAGTGATATACCTGCCGTTGTCTGCCAGTGAGTATATTCCACCAGTGATATACCTGCCGTTGTCTGCCAGTGAGTATATTCCACCAGTGATATACCTGCCGTTGTCTGCCAGTGAGTATATTCCACCAGTGATATACCTGCCGTTGTCTGCCAGTGAGTATATTCCACCAGTGATATACCTGCCGTTGTCTGCCAGTGAGTATATTCCACCAGTGATATACCTGCCGTTGTCTGCCAGTGAGTATATTCCACCAGTGATATACCTGCCGTTGTCTGCCAGTGAGTATATTCCACCAGTGATATACCTGCCGTTGTCTGCCAGTGAGTATATTCCCAGTGATATACCTGCCGTTGTCTGCCAGTGAGTATATTCCACCAGTGATATACCTGCCGTTGTCTGCCAGTGAGTATATTCCACCAGTGATATACCTGCCGTTGTCTGCCAGTGAGTATATTCCACCAGTGATATACCTGCCGTTGTCTGCCAGTGAGTATATTCCACCAGTGATATACCTGCCGTTGTCTGCCAGTGAGTATATTCCACCAGTGATATACCTGCCGTTGTCTGCCAGTGAGTATATTCCACCAGTGATATACCTGCCGTTGTCTGCCAGTGAGTATATTCCACCAGTGATATACCTGCCGTTGTCTGCCAGTGAGTATATTCCACCAGTGATATACCTGCCGTTGTCTGCCAGTGAGTATATTCCACCAGTGATATACCTGCCGTTGTCTGCCAGTGAGTATATTCCACCAGTGATATACCTGCCGTTGTCTGCCAGTGAGTATATTCCACCAGTGATATACCTGCCGTTGTCTGCCAGTGAGTATATTCCACCAGTGATATACCTGCCGTTGTCTGCCAGTGAGTATATTCCACCAGTGATATACCTGCCGTTGTCTGCCAGTGAGTATATTCCACCAGTGATATACCTGCCGTTGTCTGCCAGTGAGTATATTCCACCAGTGATATACCTGCCGTTGTCTGCCAGTGAGTATATTCCACCAGTGATATACCTGCCGTTGTCTGCCAGTGAGTATATTCCACCAGTGATATACCTGCCGTTGTCTGCCAGTGAGTATATTCCACCAGTGATATACCTGCCGTTGTCTGCCAGTGAGTATATTCCACCAGTGATATACCTGCCGTTGTCTGCCAGTGAGTATATTCCACCAGTGATATACCTGCCGTCGTCTGGCAGCTTAAAGGCAGCAATCAGCTGCCTCTCACAGTCCATCTCATACAGTATTAAGTGATGAGTGGCAGCGTACCACTTAAGTGTGACCTCTAGTGTCTACACTTATACTGTCCAACTTGTGTGTCATTAGGGTGACCGCACTCACCGCTCATGCAGTATTAACGCCTCTAATGACAGCGTTCACCTGT
Organism: Cherax quadricarinatus; assembly: GCF_038502225.1. NCBI lineage: Eukaryota > Metazoa > Arthropoda > Malacostraca > Decapoda > Parastacidae > Cherax > Cherax quadricarinatus. The sequence continues at coordinate 104,670 of NW_027195416.1, read as the reverse complement.
CATCCTTCAGGATACACTGGCAACGCAACTCTACCCTTTCTTGTTTTTCAGGAAAATAAACTTGATCTTTATGCCTTGATTTTATTTATTTTTGTCTCTTCTGTTTATTCGTTTGAGACGTTATTTCCGGATTTATTCGTTCAAGACATTATTCTCGTCTGTTTGTTTACGTTATCCTCGACTGTTTGTTTACATTATCCTCGTCTGTTTGTTTACATTATCCTCGTCTGTTTGTTTACATTATCCTCGTCTATTTATTTACGTTATCCTCGTCTGTTTGTTTACATTATCCTCGTCTGTTTGTTTACATTATCCTCGTCTGTTTGTTTACATTATCCTCGTCTGTTTGTTTACATTATCCTCGTCTGTTTGTTTACATTATCCTCGTCTGTTTGTTTACATTATCCTCGTCTGTTTGTTTACATTATCCTCGTCTATTTGTTTTCGTTATCCTCGTCTGTTTGTTTACATTATCCTCGTCTGTTTGTTTTCGTTATCCTCGTCTGTTTGTTTACATTATCCTCGTCTGTTTGTTTTCGTTATCCTCGTCTGTTTGTTTACATTATCCTCGTCTGTTTGTTTACATTATCCTCGTCTATTTATTTACGTTATCCTCGTCTGTTTGTTTACATTATCCTCGTCTGTTTGTTTACATTATCCTCGTCTATTTATTTACGTTATCCTCGTCTGTTTGTTTACGTTATCCTCGTCTGTTTGTTTACATTATCCTCGTCTGTTTGTTTACATTATCCTCGTCTGTTTGTTTTCGTTATCCTCGTCTGTTTGTTTACATTATCCTCGTCTATTTATTTACATTATCCTCGTCTGTTTGTTTACATTATCCTCGTCTGTTTGTTTACATTATCCTCGTCTGTTTGTTTACATTATCCTCGTCTGTTTGTTTACATTATCCTCGTCTATTTATTTACATTATCCTCGTCTATTTATTTACATTATCCTCGTCTGTTTGTTTACATTATCCTCGTCTGTTTGTTTACATTATCCTCGTCTGTTTGTTTTCGTTATCCTCGTCTGTTTGTTTACATTATCCTCGTCTATTTATTTACATTATCCTCGTCTGTTTGTTTACGTTATCCTCGTCTGTTTGTTTGCGTTATCCTCGTCTGTTCATTAGTTCAAGATATTATCCTCGTCTGCTTATTAGTTTACGATCTTATCACCGTCTGTTCGTTCACATTTTCATCTGTATTTTGGTTCACGATGCTGTTATCATCTATTTATGTTTCCACAACGCTCGTCTTATCTACGTGTTCGTTCGTTATCTTCATCTCCTTTATTTTCTCTTTCCTGACTTTCACTTTGCTTATTTTTTCACTCCGTTTTTTTTTTACCCAATCAAAACTGGGAACTTAAATTAAAAAGAAAGGCTTTTTCAATTACCCTTATGTATTTTTGTATGGACTGAGTCTTAGCTCCTGGTTCCGCCTCTCAAGTCAGGAACACTCATACACTGTTCCAGGTATGATACACCATATCATACATCCTCTTTCACAACACACAAGTTGGGTAGGTAACAGTCGTCAGGAAACAGGATAAGTGTTTCCTGAAGCGGGTCTTAGTCATGTGATGACCAGCCGCTGGAGTTTTTGGTCATATAACCGAGGCCTTCCACTGGCTTACCCCTGCACCCCTTTAAAAATTAGGGCTATATTACAGGACAAACAGATGTGGGTACTTCCGAGGGAGCTACCAGGCTGTTGGTAGACACCTGTGGTGTAGGATGGTTCGTATGGCCCTCAAGTATGGTAGAGAACTGGTTAATGAAGTTTAAAAAGTATTTACTGCACGAGAAGACATTAAGGCTGCATGTTACCTGTTCACCACCAGTTCACCACGTTCAGTGTATATATATACTTGTTGGTGTGTATATTCTGGTGTGTAGAGTTCAGCCGAGTTATACAGAAACATATAGAAAATATAAGAATTATTTACATGTTTGAATGTATATATATATATATATATATATATATATATATATATATATATATATATATATATATATATATATATATATAAAGCCACTTCTAAGGCCATACGGTGTACTTTGTACAAGAGTGATGGACTAAACACATCGATTCCAGGCTGAGGGACTAATTACCTCAAACTCCTCCTCTCCTTACGCCTCTCTGCTTTGTATTGGACTGATGAAGTCACTGTGTGGCGAAACGTTTCCTTAATCAAGATTCCCATGAGTTGCATAAGTGTCTCAAATCTTCATCATAAAAGTGATCACAGTGGACGATGACAGGAAAGTGATCACAGTGGACGATGGTAGGAAAGTGATCACAGTGGACGATGGTAGGAAAGTGATCACAGTGGACGATGGTAGGAAAGTGATCACAGTGGACGATGGTAGGAAAGTGATCACAGTGGACGATGGTAGGAAAGTGATCACAGTGGACGATGGTAGGAAAGTGATCACAGTGGACGATGGTAGGAAAGTGATCACAGTGGACGATGACAGGAAAGTAATCACAGGACGATGGTAGGAAAGTAATCACAGTGGACGATGGTAGGAAAGTAATCACAGTGGACGATGGTAGGAAAGTGATCACAGTGGACGATGGTAGGAAAGTGATCACAGTGGACGATGGTAGGAAAGTGATCACAGTGGACGATGACGGGAAAGTAATCACAGTGGACGATGGTAGGAAAGTAATCACAGTGGACGATGGTAGGAAAGTAATCACAGTGGACGATGGTAGGAAAGTGATCACAGTGGACGATGGTAGGAAAGTGATCACAGTGGACGATGACAGGAAAGTGATCACAGTGGACGATGGTAGGAAAGTAATCACAGTGGACGATGGTAGGAAAGTGATCACAGTGGACGATGGTAGGAAAGTGATCACAGTGGACGATGGTAGGAAAGTGATCACAGTGGACGATGACAGGAAAGTGATCACAGTGGACGATGGTAGGAAAGTAATCACAGTGGACGATGGTAGGAAAGTGATCACAGTGGACGATGGTAGGAAAGTGATCACAGTGGACGATGGTAGGAAAGTGATCACAGTGGACGATGACAGGAAAGTGATCACAGTGGACGATGGTAGGAAAGTGATCACAGTGGACGATGACAGGAAAGTGATCACAGTGGACGATGGTAGGAAAGTGATCACAGTGGACGATGGTAGGAAAGTGATCACAGTGGACGATGATGGTAGGAAAGTGATCACAGTGGACGATGGTAGGAAAGTGATCACAGTGGACGATGATGGTAGGAAAGTGATCACAGTGGACGATGGTAGGAAAGTGATCACAGTGGACGATGATGGTAGGAAAGTGATCACAGTGGACGATGGTAGGAAAGTGATCACAGTGGACGATGGTAGGAAAGTGATCACAGTGGACGATGACAGGAAAGTGATCACAGTGGACGATGGTAGGAAAGTGATCACAGTGGATGATGATGGTAGGAAAGTGATCACAGTGGACGATGGTAGGAAAGTGATCACAGTGGACGATGATGGTAGGAAAGTGATCACAGTGAACGATGGTAGGAAAGTGATCACAGTGGACGATGATGGTAGGAAAGTGATCACAGTGGACGATGGTAGGAAAGTGATCACAGTGGACGATGGTAGGAAAGTGATCACAGTGGACGATGGTAGGAAAGTGATCACAGTGGACGATGGTAGGAAAGTGATCACAGTGGACGATGGTAGGAAAGTGATCACAGTGGACGATGATGGTAGGAAAGTGATCACAGTGGACGATGGTAGGAAAGTGATCACAGTGGACGATGGTAGGAAAGTGATCACAGTGGACGATGATGGTAGGAAAGTGATCACAGTGGACGATGGTAGGAAAGTGATCACAGTGGACGATGGTAGGAAAGTGATCACAGTGGACGATGGTAGGAAAATGATCACAGTGGACGATGATGGTAGGAAAGTGATCACAGTGGACGATGGTAGGAAAGTGATCACAGTGGATGATGGTAGGAAAGTGATCACAGTGGACGAGGGTAGGAAAGTGATCACAGTGGACGATGGTAGGAAAGTGATCACAGTGGACGATGACAGGAAAGTGATCACAGTGGACGATGACAGGAAAGTGATCACAGTGGACGATGGTAGGAAAGTGATCACAGTGGACGATGGTAGGAAAGTGATCACAGTGGACGATGGTAGTAAAGTAATCACAGTGGACGATGGTAGGAAAGTGATCACAGTGGACGATGGTAGGAAAGTGATCACAGTGGACGATGGTAGGAAAGTGATCACAGTGGACGATGGTAGGAAAGTGATCACAGTGGACGATGGTAGGAAAGTGATCACAGTGGACGATGACAGGAAAGTGATCACAGTGGACGATGGTAGGAAAGTGATCACAGTGGACGATGACAGGAAAGTGATCACAGTGGACGATGGTAGGAAAGTGATCACAGTGGACGATGACAGGAAAGTGATCACAGTGGACGATGGTAGGAAAGTAATCACAGTGGACGATGGTAGGAAAGTAATCACAGTGGACGATGACAGGAAAGTGATCACAGTGGACGATGACAGGAAAGTGATCACAGTGGACGATGGTAGGAAAGTAATCACAGTGGACGATGGTAGGAAAGTGATCACAGTGGACGATGGTAGGAAAGTAATCACAGTGGACGATGGTAGGAAAGTGATCACAGTGGACGATGGTAGGAAAGTGATCACAGTGGACGATGGTAGGAAAGTGATCACAGTGGACGATGACAGGAAAGTAATCACAGTGGACGATGGTAGGAAAGTGATCACAGTGGACGATGGTAGGAAAGTAATCACAGTGGACGATGGTAGGAAAGTGATCACAGTGGACGATGACAGGAAAGTGATCACAGTGGACGATGACAGGAAAGTGATCACAGTGGACGATGGTAGGAAAGTAATCACAGTGGACGATGACAGGAAAGTGATCACAGTGGACGATGACAGGAAAGTGATCACAGTGGACGATGAGAGGAAAGTGATCACAGTGGACGATGGTAGGAAAGTGATCACAGTGGACGATGACAGGAAAGTGATCACAGTGGACGATGGTAGGAAAGTAATCACAGTGGACGATGACAGGAAAGTGATCACAGTGGACGATGACAGGAAAGTGATCACAGTGGACGATGGTAGGAAAGTGATCACAGTGGACGATGGTAGGGAAGTGATCACAGTGGACGATGGTAGGAAAGTGATCACAGTGGACGATGGTAGGAAAGTGATCACAGTGGACGATGGTAGGAAAGTGATCACAGTGGACGATGACAGGAAAGTGATCACAGTGGACGATGGTAGGAAAGTGATCACAGTGGACGATGACAGGAAAGTGATCACAGTGGACGATGACAGGAAAATGATCACAGTGGACGATGGTAGGAAAGTAATCACAGTGGACGATGACAGGAAAGTGATCACAGTGGACGATGACAGGAAAGTGATCACAGTGGACGATGACAGGAAAGTGATCACAGTGGACGATGGTAGGAAAGTGATCACAGTGGACGATGACAGGAAAGTGATCACAGTGGACGATGGTAGGAACGTAATCACAGTGGACGATGACAGGAAAGTGATCACAGTGGACGATGACAGGAAAGTGATCACAGTGGACGATGGTAGGAAAGTGATCACAGTGGACGATGGTAGGAAAGTGATCACAGTGGACGATGGTAGGAAAGTGATCACAGTGGACGATGGTAGGAAAGTGATCACAGTGGACGATGGTAGGAAAGTGATCACAGTGGACGATGGTAGGAAAGTAATCACAGTGGACGATGGTAGGAAAGTGATCACAGTGGACGATGACAGGAAAGTGATCACAGTGGACGATGACAGGAAAGTGATCACAGTGGACGATGACAGGAAAGTGATCACAGTGGACGATGGTAGGAAAGTAATCACAGTGGACGATGACAGGAAAGTGATCACAGTGGACGATGGTAGGAAAGTAATCACAGTGGACGATGACAGGAAAGTGATCACAGTGGACGATGACAGGAAAGTGATCACAGTGGACGATGACAGGAAAGTGATCACAGTGGACGATGGTAGGAAAGTGATCACAGTGGACGATGACAGGAAAGTGATCACAGTGGACGATGGTAGGAAAGTGATCACAGTGGACGATGGTAGGAAAGTGATCACAGTGGACGATGGTAGGAAAGTAATCACAGTGGACGATGGTAGGAAAGTAATCACAGTGGACGATGACAGGAAAGTGATCACAGTGGACGATGGTAGGAAAGTGATCACAGTGGACGATGGTAGGAAAGTAATCACAGTGGACGATGACAGGAAAGTGATCACAGTGGACGATGGTAGGAAAGTGATCACAGTGGACGATGGTAGGAAAGTAATCACAGTGGACGATGACAGGAAAGTGATCACAGTGGACGATGGTAGGAAAGTGATCACAGTGGACGATGGTAGGAAAGTAATCACAGTGGACGATGACAGGAAAGTGATCACAGTGGACGATGGTAGGAAAGTGATCACAGTGGACGATGGTAGGAAAGTGATCACAGTGGACGATGGTAGGAAAGTGATCACAGTGGACGATGGTAGTAAAGTAATCACAGTGGACGATGGTAGGAAAGTGATCACAGTGGACGATGGTAGGAAAGTGATCACAGTGGACGATGGTAGGAAAGTGATCACAGTGGACGATGGTAGGAAAGTGATCACAGTGGACGATGGTAGTAAAGTAATCACAGTGGACGATGGTAGGAAAGTGATCACAGTGGACGATGGTAGGAAAGTGATCACAGTGGACGATGGTAGGAAAGTGATCACAGTGGACGATGGTAGGAAAGTGATCACAGTGGACGATGGTAGTAAAGTAATCACAGTGGACGATGGTAGGAAAGTGATCACAGTGGACGATTGTAGGAAAGTGATCACAGTGGACGATGGTAGGAAAGTGATCACAGTGGACGATGACAGGAAAGTGATCACAGTGGACGATGGTAGGAAAGTGATCACAGTGGACGATGACAGGAAAGTGATCACGGTGGACGATGGTAGGAAAGTGATCACAGTGGACGATGGTAGGAAAGTGATCACAGTGGACGATGACAGGAAAGTGATCACAGTGGACGATGACAGGAAAGTGATCACAGTGGACGATGGTAGGAAAGTAATCACAGTGGACGATGGTAGGAAAGTAATCACAGTGGACGATGGTAGGAAAGTGATCACAGTGGACGATGGTAGGAAAGTGATCACAGTGGACGATGACAGGAAAGTGATCACAGTGGACGATGGTAGGAAAGTGATCACAGTGGACGATGATGGTAGGAAAGTGATCACAGTGGACGATGGTAGGAAAGTGATCACAGTGGACGATGATGGTAGGAAAGTGATCACAGTGGACGATGGTAGGAAAGTGATCACAGTGGACGATGATGGTAGGAAAGTGATCACAGTGGACGATGGTAGGAAAGTGATCACAGTGGACGATGGTAGGAAAGTGATCACAGTGGACGATGGTAGGAAAGTGATCACAGTGGACGATGGTAGGAAAGTGATCACAGTGGACGATGGTAGGAAAGTGATCACAGTAGACGATGATGGTAGGAAAGTGATCACAGTGGACGATGGTAGGAAAGTGATCACAGTGGACGATGGTAGGAAAGTGATCACAGTGGACGATAATGGTAGGAAAGTGATCACAGTGGACGATGGTAGGAAAGTGATCACAGTGGAGGATGGTAGGAAAGTGATCACAGTGGACGATGGTAGGAAAGTGATCACAGTGGACGATGATGGTAGGAAAGTGATCACAGTGGACGATGGTAGGAAAGTGATCACAGTGGACGATGGTAGGAAAGTGATCACAGTGGACGATGGTAGGAAAGTGATCACAGTGGACGATGACAGGAAAGTGATCACAGTGGACGATGACAGGAAAGTGATCACAGTGGACGATGGTAGGAAAGTGATCACAGTGGACGATGGTAGGAAAGTGATCACAGTGGACGATGGTAGTAAAGTAATCACAGTGGACGATGGTAGGAAAGTGATCACAGTGGACGATGGTAGGAAAGTGATCACAGTGGACGATGGTAGGAAAGTGATCACAGTGGACGATGGTAGGAAAGTGATCACAGTGGACGATGGTAGGAAAGTGATCACAGTGGACGATGACAGGAAAGTGATCACAGTGGACGATGGTAGGAAAGTGATCAAAGAGGACGATGACAGGAAAGTGATCACAGTGGACGATGGTAGGAAAGTGATCACAGTGGACGATGGTAGGAAAGTAATCACAGTGGACGATGGTAGGAAAGTAATCACAGTGGACGATGACAGGAAAGTGATCACAGTGGACGATGACAGGAAAGTGATCACAGTGGACGATGGTAGGAAAGTAATCACAGTGGACGATGGTAGGAAAGTGATCACAGTGGACGATGGTAGGAAAGTAATCACAGTGGACGATGGTAGGAAAGTGATCACAGTGGACGATGGTAGGAAAGTGATCACAGTGGACGATGGTAGGAAAGTGATCACAGTGGACGATGACAGGAAAGTAATCACAGTGGACGATGGTAGGAAAGTGATCACAGTGGACGATGGTAGGAAAGTAATCACAGTGGACGATGGTAGGAAAGTGATCACAGTGGACGATGACAGGAAAGTGATCACAGTGGACGATGACAGGAAAGTGATCACAGTGGACGATGGTAGGAAAGTAATCACAGTGGACGATGACAGGAAAGTGATCACAGTGGACGATGACAGGAAAGTGATCACAGTGGACGATGACAGGAAAGTGATCACAGTGGACGATGGTAGGAAAGTGATCACAGTGGACGATGACAGGAAAGTGATCACAGTGGACGATGGTAGGAAAGTAATCACAGTGGACGATGACAGGAAAGTGATCACATTGGACGATGACAGGAAAGTGATCACAGTGGACGATGGTAGGAAAGTGATCACAGTGGACGATGGTAGGAAAGTGATCACAGTGGACGATGGTAGGAAAGTGATCACAGTGGACGATGGTAGGAAAGTGATCACAGTGGACGATGGTAGGAAAGTGATCACAGTGGACGATGACAGGAAAGTGATCACAGTGGACGATGGTAGGAAAGTGATCACAGTGGACGATGACAGGAAAGTGATCACAGTGGACGATGACAGGAAAGTGATCACAGTGGACGATGGTAGGAAAGTAATCACAGTGGACGATGACAGGAAAGTGATCACAGTGGACGATGACAGGAAAGTGATCACAGTGGACGATGACAGGAAAGTGATCACAGTGGACGATGGTAGGAAAGTGATCACAGTGGACGATGACAGGAAAGTGATCACAGTGGACGATGGTAGGAAAGTAATCACAGTGGACGATGACAGGAAAGTGATCACAGTGGACGATGACAGGAAAGTGATCACAGTGGACGATGGTAGGAAAGTGATCACAGTGGACGATGGTAGGAAAGTGATCACAGTGGACGATGGTAGGAAAGTGATCACAGTGGACGATGGTAGGAAAGTGATCACAGTGGACGATGGTAGGAAAGTGATCACAGTGGACGATGGTAGGAAAGTAATCACAGTGGACGATGGTAGGAAAGTGATCACAGTGGACGATGACAGGAAAGTGATCACAGTGGACGATGACAGGAAAGTGATCACAGTGGACGATGACAGGAAAGTGATCACAGTGGACGATGGTAGGAAAGTAATCACAGTGGACGATGACAGGAAAGTGATCACAGTGGACGATGGTAGGAAAGTAATCACAGTGGACGATGACAGGAAAGTGATCACAGTGGACGATGACAGGAAAGTGATCACAGTGGACGATGACAGGAAAGTGATCACAGTGGACGATGGTAGGAAAGTGATCACAGTGGACGATGACAGGAAAGTGATCACAGTGGACGATGGTAGGAAAGTGATCACAGTGGACGATGGTAGGAAAGTGATCACAGTGGACGATGGTAGGAAAGTAATCACAGTGGACGATGGTAGGAAAGTAATCACAGTGGACGATGACAGGAAAGTGATCACAGTGGACGATGGCAGGAAAGTGATCACAGTGGACGATGGTAGGAAAGTAATCACAGTGGACGATGACAGGAAAGTGATCACAGTGGACGATGGTAGGAAAGTGATCACAGTGGACGATGGTAGGAAAGTAATCACAGTGGACGATGACAGGAAAGTGATCACAGTGGACGATGGTAGGAAAGTGATCACGGTGGACGATGGTAGGAAAGTGATCACAGTGGACGATGGTAGTAAAGTAATCACAGTGGACGATGGTAGGAAAGTGATCACAGTGGACGATGGTAGTAAAGTAATCACAGTGGAGGTTGGTAGGAAAGTGATCACAGTGGACGATGGTAGGAAAGTGATCACAGTGGACGATGGTAGGAAAGTGATCACAGTGGACGATGGTAGGAAAGTGATCACAGTGGACGATGGTAGTAAAGTAATCACAGTGGACGATGGTAGGAAAGTGATCACAGTGGACGATGGTAGGAAAGTGATCACAGTGGACGATGGTAGGAAAGTGATCACAGTGGACGATGACAGGAAAGTGATCACAGTGGACGATGGTAGGAAAGTGATCACAGTGGACGATGACAGGAAAGTGATCACGGTGGACGATGGTAGGAAAGTGATCACAGTGGACGATGGTAGGAAAGTGATCACAGTGGACGATGACAGGAAAGTGATCACAGTGGACGATGACAGGAAAGTGATCACAGTGGACGATGGTAGGAAAGTAATCACAGTGGACGATGGTAGGAAAGTAATCACAGTGGACGATGGTAGGAAAGTGATCACAGTGGACGATGGTAGGAAAGTGATCACAGTGGACGATGACAGGAAAGTGATCACAGTGGACGATGGTAGGAAAGTGATCACAGTGGACGATGATGGTAGGAAAGTGATCACAGTGGACGATGGTAGGAAAGTGATCACAGTGGACGATGATGGTAGGAAAGTGATCACAGTGGACGATGGTAGGAAAGTGATCACAGTGGACGATGATGGTAGGAAAGTGATCACAGTGGACGATGGTAGGAAAGTGATCACAGTGGACGATGGTAGGAAAGTGATCACAGTGGACGATGGTAGGAAAGTGATCACAGTGGACGATGGTAGGAAAGTGATCACAGTGGACGATGGTAGGAAAGTGATCACAGTGGACGATGATGGTAGGAAAGTGATCACAGTGGACGATGGTAGGAAAGTGATCACAGTGGACGATGGTAGGAAAGTGATCACAGTGGACGATGATGGTAGGAAAGTGATCACAGTGGACGATGGTAGGAAAGTGATCACAGTGGACGATGGTAGGAAAGTGATCACAGTGGACGATGGTAGGAAAGTGATCACAGTGGACGATGATGGTAGGAAAGTGATCACAGTGGACGATGGTAGGAAAGTGATCACAGTGGATGATGGTAGGAAAGTGATCACAGTGGACGATGGTAGGAAAGTGATCACAGTGGACGATGGTAGGAAAGTGATCACAGTGGACGATGACAGGAAAGTGATCACAGTGGACGATGACAGGAAAGTGATCACAGTGGACGATGGTAGGAAAGTGATCACAGTGGACGATGGTAGGAAAGTGATCACAGTGGACGATGGTAGTAAAGTTATCACAGTGGACGATGGTAGGAAAGTGATCACAGTGGACGATGGTAGGAAAGTGATCACAGTGGACGATGGTAGGAAAGTGATCACAGTGGACGATGGTAGGAAAGTGATCACAGTGGACGATGGTAGGAAAGTGATCACAGTGGACGATGACAGGAAAGTGATCACAGTGGACGATGGTAGGAAAGTGATCACAGTGGACGATGACAGGAAAGTGATCACAGTGGACGATGGTAGGAAAGTGATCACAGTGGACGATGACAGGAAAGTGATCACAGTGGACGATGGTAGGAAAGTAATCACAGTGGACGATGGTAGGAAAGTAATCACAGTGGACGATGACAGGAAAGTGATCACAGTGGACGATGACAGGAAAGTGATCACAGTGGACGATGGTAGGAAAGTAATCACAGTGGACGATGGTAGGAAAGTGATCACAGTGGACGATGGTAGGAAAGTAATCACAGTGGACGATGACAGGAAAGTGATCACAGTGGACGATGGTAGGAAAGTAATCACAGTGGACGATGGTAGGAAAGTGATCACAGTGGACGATGACAGGAAAGTGATCACAGTGGACGATGACAGGAAAGTGATCACAGTGGACGATGGTAGGAAAGTGATCACAGTGGACGATGACAGGAAAGTGATCACAGTGGACGATGACAGGAAAGTGATCACAGTGGACGATGACAGGAAAGTGATCACAGTGGACGATGGTAGGAAAGTGATCACAGTGGACGATGACAGGAAAGTGATCACAGTGGACGATGGTAGGAAAGTAATCACAGTGGACGATGACAGGAAAGTGATCACAGTGGACGATGACAGGAAAGTGATCACAGTGGACGATGGTAGGAAAGTGATCACAGTGGACGATGGTAGGAAAGTGATCACAGTGGACGATGGTAGGAAAGTGATCACAGTGGACGATGGTAGGAAAGTGATCACAGTGGACGATGGTAGGAAAGTGATCACAGTGGACGATGACAGGAAAGTGATCACAGTGGACGATGGTAGGAAAGTGATCACAGTGGACGATGACAGGAAAGTGATCACAGTGGACGATGACAGGAAAGTGATCACAGTGGACGATGGTAGGAAAGTAATCACAGTGGACGATGACAGGAAAGTGATCACAGTGGAGGATGACAGGAAAGTGATCACAGTGGACGATGACAGGAAAGTGATCACAGTGGACGATGGTAGGAAAGTGATCACAGTGGACGATGACAGGAAAGTGATCACAGTGGACGATGGTAGGAAAGTAATCACAGTGGACGATGACAGGAAAGTGATCACAGTGGACGATGACAGGAAAGTGATCACAGTGGACGATGGTAGGAAAGTGATCACAGTGGACGATGGTAGGAAAGTGATCACAGTGGACGATGGTAGGAAAGTGATCACAGTGGACGATGGTAGGAAAGTGATCACAGTGGACGATGGTAGGAAAGTGATCACAGTGGACGATGGTAGGAAAGTAATCACAGTGGACGATGGTAGGAAAGTGATCACAGTGGACGATGACAGGAAAGTGATCACAGTGGACGATGACAGGAAAGTGATCACAGTGGACGATGACAGGAAAGTGATCACAGTGGACGATGGTAGGAAAGTAATCACAGTGGACGATGACAGGAAAGTGATCACAGTGGACGATGGTAGGAAAGTAATCACAGTGGACGATGACAGGAAAGTGATCACAGTGGACGATGACAGGAAAGTGATCACAGTGGACGATGACAGGAAAGTGATCACAGTGGACGATGGTAGGAAAGTGATCACAGTGGACGATGACAGGAAAGTGATCACAGTGGACGATGGTAGGAAAGTGATCACAGTGAACGATGGTAGGAAAGTGATCACAGTGGACGATGGTAGGAAAGTAATCACAGTGGACGATGGTAGGAAAGTAATCACAGTGGACGATGACAGGAAAGTGATCACAGTGGACGATGGTAGGAAAGTGATCACAGTGGACGATGGTAGGAAAGTAATCACAGTGGACGATGACAGGAAAGTGATCACAGTGGACGATGGTAGGAAAGTGATCACAGTGGACGATGGTAGGAAAGTAATCACAGTGGACGATGACAGGAAAGTGATCACAGTGGACGATGGTAGGAAAGTGATCACAGTGGACGATGGTAGGAAAGTAATCACAGTGGACGATGACAGGAAAGTGATCACAGTGGACGATGGTAGGAAAGTGATCACAGTGGACGATGGTAGGAAAGTGATCACAGTGGACGATGGTAGGAAAGTGATCACAGTGGACGATGGTAGTAAAGTAATCACAGTGGACGATGGTAGGAAAGTGATCACAGTGGACGATGGTAGGAAAGTGATCACAGTGGACGATGGTAGGAAAGTGATCACAGTGGACGATGGTAGGAAAGTGATCACAGTGGACGATGGTAGTAAAGTAATCACAGTGGACGATGGTAGGAAAGTGATCACAGTGGACGATGGTAGGAAAGTGATCACAGTGGACGATGGTAGGAAAGTGATCACAGTGGACGATGGTAGGAAAGTGATCACAGTGGACGATGGTAGTAAAGTAATCACAGTGGACGATGGTAGGAAAGTGATCACAGTGGACGATGGTAGGAAAGTGATCACAGTGGACGATGGTAGGAAAGTGATCACAGTGGACGATGACAGGAAAGTGATCAGAGTGGACGATGGTAGGAAAGTGATCACAGTGGACGATGACAGGAAAGTGATCACGGTGGACGATGGTAGGAAAGTGATCACAGTGGACGATGGTAGGAAAGTGATCACAGTGGACGATGACAGGAAAGTGATCACAGTGGACGATGACAGGAAAGTGATCACAGTGGACGATGGTAGGAAAGTAATCACAGTGGACGATGGTAGGAAAGTAATCACAGTGGACGATGGTAGGAAAGTGATCACAGTGGACGATGGTAGGAAAGTGATCACAGTGGACGATGACAGGAAAGTGATCACAGTGGACGATGGTAGGAAAGTGATCACAGTGGACGATGACAGGAAAGTGATCACAGTGGACGATGACAGGAAAGTGATCACAGTGGACGATGGTAGGAAAGTGATCACAGTGGACGATGACAGGAAAGTGATCACAGTGGACGATGGTAGGAAAGTGATCACAGTGGACGATGACAGGAAAGTGATCACAGTGGACGATGGTAGGAAAGTGATCACAGTGGACGATGGTAGGAAAGTGATCACAGTGGACGATGACAGGAAAGTGATCACAGTGGACGATGGTAGGAAAGTGATCACAGTGGACGATGACAGGAAAGTGATCACAGTGGACGATGACAGGAAAGTGATCACAGTGGACGATGGTAGGAAAGTGATCACAGTGGACGATGGTAGGAAAGTAATCACAGTGGACGATGGTAGGAAAGTGAGAGAGAGAGAGAGAGAGAGTGAGGTTCAAGATTATATCACGAGGGGAGAGGACGGGAGGGGATGGGACGGGAGGGGATGGGACGGGAGGGGATGGGACGGGGAGGGGATGGGACGGGAGGGGATGGCACCGGAAGGGATGGGACGGGAGGGGATGGGACGGGAGGGGATGGGACGGGGAGGGGATGGGACGGGAGGGGATGGCACCGGAAGGGATGGGACGGGAGGGGATGGGACGGGAGGGGATGGGACGGGAGGGGATGGGACAGGAGGGGATGGGACGGGAGGGGATGGGACGGGAGGGGATGGGACGGGAGGGGATGGGACGGAAGGGGATGGAACGGGAGGGGATGGGACGGGAGGGGATGGGACGGGAGGGGATGGGACGGGAGGGGATGGGACGGGAGGGGATGGGACGGGAGGGAATGGGACGGGAGGGGATGGGACGGGAGGGGATGGGACGGGAGGGGATGGGACGGGAGGGGATGGGACGGGAGGGGATGGGACGGGAGGGGATGGGACGGGAGGGGATGGGACGGGAGGGAATGGGACGGGAGGGGATGGGACGGGAGGTGATGGGACGGGAGGGGATGGGACGGGAGGGGATGGGACGGGAGGGGATGGGACGGGAGGGGATGGGACGGGAGGGGATGGGACGGGAGGGGATGGGACGGGAGGGGATGGGACGGGAGGGGATGGGACGGGAGGGGATGGGACGGGAGGGGATGGGACGGGAGGGGATGGGACGGGAGGGGATGGGACGGGAGGGGATGGGACGGGAGGGGATGGGAGGGGATGGGATGGGACGGGAGGGGATGGGACGGGACGGGATGGGACGGGAGGGGATGGGACGGGAGGTAACTTTGAGAGTTGAAATAAGCTTCAAGACGTCCGTCAGAATAACGTCAGAAAGTTAACAGTTGCTTCAAAAACGCTCAAGTTATTATCAAGTGTCAAGTCACTCTCGTCATTTTCAGAAAATATCTACCCTGGGCGAAACGTTGTCTCACTAACAGCTGGATCTGAATATTGCTCTCATACCCAAATATAACAGCTTATCATCACGTACGGAAAGTATAAAATCATCAGCCTGAAAATAACCCAAGAATACCATCCAAAATAATGTCTATCATATAAGACTGTATTAACTGAACAAGTAACTAAATAAAGTATATTGACAAAAATGGCAATAAAAAAGAAATGTTCCCACGCTGTCCAAAACAATGTCAACAATCTTAATCAAATACGAAGAAAACTCAAGACCCCCAAATCTGAAAGATATAAATATACATATATATATATATATATATATATATATATATATATATATATATATATATATATATATATATATATATATATATATATATATATATATATATATATATATATATATATATATATATATATATATATATATATATATATATATATTAAGAAGTTGGCCGTCTCCCACCGAGGCAGGGTGACCCAAAAAGAAAGGAAATCCCCGAAAAAAAATACTTTCATCATCATTCAACACTTTCACCTCACTAACACATAATCACTGTTTTTGCAGAGGTGCTCAGAATACAACAGTTTAGAAGTATATACGTATAAAGATACACAACATATCCATCCAGACTGCCAATATCCCGAACTCCTCCTTTAAAGTGCAGGCAACATTATACTTCCCATTTCCAGGACTCAAGTCCGACTATATGAAAATAACCGGTTTCCCTGAATCCCTTCACTAAATATTACCCTGCTCACACTCCAACAGATCGTCAGGTCCCAAATACCATTCGTCTCCATTCACTCCTATCTAACACGCTCATGCACGCTTGCTGGAAGTCCAAGCCCCTCGCCCACAAAACCTCCTTTACCCCCTCCCTCCAACCCTTTCGAGGACGACTCCTACCCCGCCTTCCTTCTCCTACTTTGATCCATTCTCTCTAAATGACCAAACCACCTCAACAACCCCTCTTCAGCCCTCTGACTAATACTTTAATTAACTCCACACCTTCTCCTAATTTCCACACTCCGAATTTTCTGCATAATATTTACACCACACATTGCCCTTAGACAGGACATCTCCACTGCCTCCAACCGCCTCCTCGCTGCAGCATTTACAACCCAAGCTTCACGCCCATATAAGAGTGTTGGTACTACTTTACTTTCATACATTCCCTTCTTTGCCTCTACAGTTAACGTTCTTTGTCTCCACATATACCTCAACGCACCACTCATCTTTTTTCCCTCGTCAATTCTATGATTAACCTCATCCTTCATAAATCCATCCGCTGACACGTCAACTCCCAAGTATCTGAAAACATTCACTTCTTCCAAACTCCTCTTCCCCAATTTGATATCCAATTTTTCTTTATCTAAATCATTTGACACCCTCATCACCTTACTCTTTTCTAAGTTCACTTTCAACTTTCTACCTTTACACACTCCCAAACTCATCCACTAACCTTTGCAATTTTTCTTTAGAATCTCCCATAAGCACAGTATCATCAGCAAAAAGTAACTGTGTCACTTCCCATTTTGTATTTGATTCCCCATAATTTAATCCCACCCCTCTCCCGAACACCCTAGCATTTACTTCTTTTACAACTCCATCTATAAATATATTAAACAACCATGGTGACATTACACATCCCTGTCTAAGACCTACTTTTACCGGGAAGTAGTCTCCCTCTCTTCTACACACCCTAACCTGAGCCTCACTATCCTCATAAAAACTCTTTACAGCATTTAGTAACTTACCACCTATTCCATATACTTGCAACGTCTGCCACATTGCTCCCCTATCCACTCTATCATATGCCTTTTCTAAATCCATAAATGCAATAAAAACTTCCCTACCTTTATCTAAATACTGCTCACATATATGCTTCAATGTAAACACCTGATCTACACATCCCCTACCCACTCTAAAACCTCCTTGCTCATCCGCAATCCTACAGTCTGTCTTACCTCTAATTCTTTCAATAATAACCCTACCATACACTTTTCCTGGTATACTCAGTAAACTAATTCCTCTATAATTTTTACAATCTCTTTTGTCCCCCTTCCCTTTATATAAAGGGACTATACATGCTCTTCGCCAATCCCTAGGTACCTTCCCCTCTTTCATACATTTATTAAACAAAAATACCAACCACTCCAACACTATGTGTCCCCCTGCTTTTAACATTTCTGTCATGATCCCGTCAGTTCAAGCTGCTTTACCCCCTTTCATTCTACGTAATGCCTCGCGCACCTCCCCCAAACTTACATCCTGTTCTTCTTCACTCCTAAAAGATGTTATACCTCCCTGGCCAGTGCATGAAATTACCGCTTCCCTTTCTTCGTCGACATTTAAAAGTTCCTCAAAGTATTCTCGCCATCTACCCAATACCTCCATCTCCCCATCTACTAACTCTCCTACTCTGTTTTTAACTGACAAATCCATTCGTTCTCTAGGCTTTCTTAATTTGTTTAACTCACTCCAAATTGTTTTTCTTATTTTCATTAAGATTTCTTGACAGTGCCTCTCCCACTCTATCATCTGCTCTCTTTTTGCTCTCTCTCACCACTCTCTTCACCTTTCTTTTACTCTCTATATACTCTACTCTTCTTATAACACTTCTGATTTGTAAAAGCCTCTCACAAGCTAACTTTTTCTCTTTTATCACACCCTTTACTTCATCATTCCACCAATCACTCCTCTTTCCTCCTGCCCCCACCCTCCTATAACCACAAACTTCTGCCCCACATTCTAATACTGCATTTTTAAAACTATTCCAACTTTCTTCAACCCCCCCACTACTCATACTTGCACCAGCCCTCCTTTCTGCCAATAGTTGCTTATATCTCACCCGAACTTCCTTCTCCCTTACTTTATACACTTTCACCCCTCCCTCTTTGCTTGTTGTTGCCATTTTCCTCTTTTCCCATCTAACTCTTACTCTAACTGTAGCCACAACTAATTAATGATCCGATATATTAGTTGCCCCTCTATAAACGTGTACATCCTGGAGCCTACCCATCAACCTTTCATTACGTGCTATATCATACCTTGTATATTTATTTATCCTCTTTTTCATAAAATCTGTATTACTTATTACCAAACCTCTCTCTACATATAGCTCAATTAAAGGCTTCCCATTTTCATTTACCCTGGCACCTCAAATTTACCTACTACTCCCTCCACAACATTCTTACCCACTTTAGCGTTGAAATCCCCAACCACCATTACTCTCACACTTGGTTCAAAACTCCCCACGCATTCACTCAACATTTCCCAAAATCTCTCTCTCTCCTCTACACTTCTCTCTTCTCCAGGTGCATATATGCTTACTATAACCCACTTTTCACATCCAACCTTTATTTTACTTCACATAATCCTTGAATTAATACATTTATAGTCCCTCTTTTCCTGCCATAGCTTATCCTTCAACATTATTGCTACTCCTTCTTTAGCTCTAACTCTATTTGAAACCCCTGACCTAATCCCATTTATTCCTCTCCACTGAAACTCTCCCATCCCCTTCAGCTTTGTTTCACTTAGAGCCAGGACATCCAGCTTCTTCTCATTCATAACATCCACAATCATCTCTTTCTTATCATTTGCACAACATCCATGCACATTCAGACTTCCCACTTTGACAATTTTCTTCTTCTTATTCTTTTTAGTAATCTTTACAGGTAAAGGGGTTACTAGCCCATTGTTCCCGGCATTTTGTTGACTTTTATAACACGCATGGCTTACGGAGGAAAGATTCTTATTCCACTTCCCCATGGATATAAAAGGAAAAGTAATAAGACCAAGAACTATTAAGATAAAATCAAAGAAAACTCAGATGAGTGAGTATAAATAAACATGTACATGTATGTGTAGTGTGACCTAAGTGTAAGTAGAAGTAGCAAGACGTACCTGTAATCTTGCATATTTATGCGACAGACAAAAGACACCAGCAATCCTACCATCATGTAAAACAATTACAGGCTTTCGTTTTACACTCACTTGGCAGGACGGTAGTACTTCCCTGGGTGGTTGCTGTCTACCAACCTACTACCTATATATATATATATATATATATATATATATATATATATATATATATATATATATATATATATAAAAATTGTGTAAGACACAATGAAGTCAACGACATCATAAACCCTTGCTACAGCTGGATGCCCAGCCGAGAGGGAGCCCCGATCACTAGCAGCCAACATTACTCACAACCCAGCAAACCGCCCCGATGGGATCACCATCTATCCTTGGAAGAATGGCAAGCTCTTAGCATGGGACTATACCTGTGTGTCCACACCGGCTGACACCTATATCCATCACAGTGTGGGGCGACAGGGAGGAGCTGAACAAGTACAGGGACATAGGCTAACAGTATCAGTCTGTCCCAGTGGGATCAAAGACCTTGGGATCATATGGAAAAAATGCCACACGTTTCCTTAAAGAACTGGGCTCCAGACTCATCGACACCACCAGGGACCCAAGGGCAGCCACTTTCATGTTCCAACGCCTCAGCGTGGCCATCCAGAAGGAAAATGCTTGTTGCATACTGGGCTCGCGTCCAGCCTCGGAGGAGCTGGAGGAGATTCATAACCTTAGATATATTGCACCAATGTATTCTTGTTCATGTTTGTATTTTCTGTCAATGTATTCTGTACATATATAATATAAATTATATATGTACAGAATATATAATCTAAATTATAGAGGGTGGTAGGAGAAGAAAACATTCAAACAGCTCCAGGGAGAACCTTGAGTTTTCCCTGAGGTACGTTTATTGTCTTCTCTGAGGATGAGGGTCCCCATTCCAGCTATGGAGATGGTATATATATATATATATATATATATATATATATATATATATATATATATATATATATATCTGACTTCTTTTTTTCAATAGTGGGGGATCCACACAAGCTTCGCTTTTCTTAATGTAACAGGGATAATTACTTTAATCTGAGTTATCAAGAGGGTGGAAACCACGATGCAGAGATTGCAACGTAAGTACACACACCTGAGAAAGAAATGTGATTTTGAAAGAAAGAAGAGACGAGCAGTCATCACTGTAGCATCCAACTCTGGTCATTTGTAAATGTTTCACATTCAAGATAAAGCACACAGATCACTGGTGTGTTTCCCAGGAGTACTTTACCTGTCTTGAACCTGTTCTCCTCTGTGTGTGTGTGTGTGTGTACTCACCTAGTCGTACTCACCTAGTTGAGGTTGCAGGGGTCGAGTCACAGCTCCTGGCCCCGCCTCTTCACTGGTCGCTACTAGGTCACTCTCCCTGAACCTTGAGCTTTATCATACCTCTGCTTAAAGCTATGTATGGATCCTGCCTCCACTACATCGCTTCCCAAACTATTCCACTTCCTGACTATTCTGTGTACGTGTGTGTATGTGTGTGTGTGAGTGTGAGTGTTTGTGTGTGGTATGTATGTGTGTGTACTCACCTATTTGTGGTTGCAGGGGTCGAGTTACAGCTCCTGGCCACGCCTCTTCACTGGTCGCTACTATGTCACTCTTCCCGCTCCATGAGCTTTATCATACCTCTCCTTAAAGCCTCCACTACATCACTTCCCAGACTATTCCACTTCCTGACAACTCTGTGACTGAAGAAATACTTCCTAACATCCCTGTGATTCATCTGATTCTTCAACTTCCAACTGTGACCCCTTGTTGCTGTGTCCCATCTCTGGAACATCCTGTCTCTGTCCACCTTGTCTATACCTCTCAGTATTTTATATGTCATTATCATATCCCCCCTATCTCTCCTGTCTTCCATTGTCATCAGGTCGATTTCCCTTAGTCTCCTTGTAGAATATACCCCTTAGCTCCGGGACTAGTCTTATTGCAAACCTTTGCACTTTCTCTAGTTTCCTTACATGCTTGGCTAAGTGAGGGTTCCAAACTGGTGCCGCATATTCCAATATGGGCCTAACGTACACGGTGTACAGGGTCCTGAATGAGTCCTTATTAAGATGTCGGAATGCTGTTCTGAGGTTTGCTAGGCGCCCATATGCTGCAGCAGTTATTTGGTTGATGTGCGCTTCAGGAGATGTGCCTGGTGTTATACTCACCCCAAGATCTTTTTCCTTGAGTGAGGTTTTTAGGCTCTGGCCCCCTAGACTGTACTCTGTCTATGGTCTTCTTTTCCCTTCCCTAATCTTCATGACTTTGCACTTGGTGGGGTTGAACTCCAGGACCAGGCCTGCAGTCTGTCCAGTTCCTAGTCCGATTTAATTCTTATCAACTTCACATCATCTGCAAACAGGGACACTTCGGATTCTATTCCTTCCGTCATGTCGTTCACAAATGCCAGAAACAGCACCGGACCTAGGACTGATCCCTGTGGCACCCCGCTCGTTACCGGAGCCCACTTTGACACCTTACCACGTACCATGAGTCGCTGTTGTCTTCCTGACAGGTATTCCTTAATTCACTGTAGTGCCTTCCTTGTTATCCCTGCCTGGTCCTCCAGCTTCCGCACTAATTTCTTGTGTGGAACTGTGTCCTGGAGGTTACCTGGAGGTTATTCCGGGGATCAACGCCCCCGCTGCCCGGTCCATGACCAGGCCTCCCGCCTTCTTACAGCCCAAGAAAGTGCAATCTACCCACCCCTGTCTCTCTTGTCTTGCAGCCGTCACCCTGTCATAGAACTCCAGTAGGTTTGTGACACAGGATTTCCCGTCCCTGAAACCGTGCTGGCTGTCGTTGATAAGCTCATTCCTTTCTAGGTGCTCCACTCTTCTCCTGATTATTTTCTCCATGACCTTGCATACTTTACACGTCAGTGACACTGGTCTGTAGTTTAATGCTTCGTGTCTGTCTCCTTTTTTAAAAATTGGGACTACATTTGCTGTCTTCCATACTTCCGGTAGTCGTCCTGTTTCAATAGATGTGTTGAAGATAGTTGTTAGTGGTACACAAAGCGCCTCTGCTCCCTCTCTCAGGACCCATGGAGAGATGTTAACCGGCCCTATCACGTTTGAGGTATCTAGCTCGCTTAACAGCCTCTTCACTTCTTCCTCGGTAGTATGTATTGTGTCCAACACTTGATGGTGTACCCCACCTCTCTGCCTTTCTGGAGTCACTTCTGTCTCCTCTGTGAATACTTCTTTGAATCTCATGTTGAGCTCCTCACATACTTAGCAGTCATTTTTTGTGACCTCCCCTCCTTCCTTCGTCAGCTTGATTACCTGGTCCTTGCCTGTTGTTTTCCTTCTGATGTGGCTGTACAACAGCTTTGAGTCAGATTTGGCTTTTGCTGCTATGTCATTCTCATATTGCCTTTGGGCCTCCCATCGTACCTGTGCATATTCATTTCTGGCTCTACGACTGGTCTTCTTATTCTCCTGGGTCCTTTTCCTTCTATACTTCGACCATTTCCTAGCACACTTGATTTTGGCTTCCCTGCACCTTTGGGTGAACCATGGGCTCATCCTGGCTTTTTCATTATTCCTGTTACCCTTGGGTACAAACCTCTCCTCAGCTTCCTTGCATATTGTTATCACGTATTCCATCATCTCATCCACTGACTTCGCTGCCAGTTCTTTGTCCCACTGAACCCCATTCAGGATGTTCTTCATTCCCGCATAGTCCCCTCTTTTGTAGTTTGGCTTAACTCGTCCTGGCCTTCCTGCTGTCCCCTCCACTTGTAACTCTACTATGTATTCGAAGCTTAAAACCACATGATCACTGGTCCCCAGGGGTCTTTCATATCTGATGTTCTCAATATCTGCACTACTCAGGGTGAATACCAGGTCCACTCTCGCTGGTTCATCCTCTCGTCTCTCTCTGGTAGTGTCCCTTAAGTGTTGGTACATAAGGTTTTCCAGTATCACCTCCATCATCTTAGCCCTCCACGTTTCTTGGCCCCCATGTGGCTCCAAGTTTTCCCAATCGATTTCCTTGTGGCTGAAGTCACCCACGATCAGTAGCTTTGCCCTGATCGCATGAGCCCTTCTGGTCACCTCAGCCAGCGTATCAACCATCGCTCTATTACTGTCATCATACTCTTGCCTTGGCCTCCTGCTGTTCTGTGGTGGGTTATACATCACTGCAATTACCACCTTGAGACCTCCAGACGGAAGAGTTAGTACTATGTAATCTCTTGCTTCTCCTCTGTCTCCTCTCTCCAGCTCATCAAAATTCCATCGAATTTTGATCAGCACTGTCACTCCTCCACCCCTCTGTTCCCTCTGTCTTTCCTCAGGATCTGATATCCCAGTGGAAAGATGGCACCTGTTATCATCTCTGTGAGCTTGGTTTCTGTGAGGGCTATGATGTCCGGTGATGCCTCTTTGACTCTTTCGTGTCACTCCTCCCACTTATTGTGTATATGTGTATATTTGTATGTGTGTGTGTGTGTGTGTGTGTGTTGTGTGTGTGTGTGTGTGTGTATGTGTGTGTGTGTGTGTGTGTGTGTGTGTGTGTGTGTGTGTGTGTGTGTGTGTGTATGTGTGTGTATGTGTGTGTGTGTGTGTGTGTGTGTGTGTGTGTGTGTGTTTGTGTGTGTGTTTCAGTTTAATATGTTTATTAAGCACCATATACCCATCCTGTGGGTGTGTAGTGTTGGTGCTCCTACTGTTGTTGATCTCCAGGTATACTTCAGGTATACTATGGAGAGAGAGAGAGAGAGAGAGAGAGAGAGTAAGGGGAGAGATCCAAACATTTAAATTCTGGGTTATGGGAACTTTACCATGGGCTTGGCTGTGATGATGGACATAAAGGCACACGATAGTTTGACTTGGTGTTGGCTACACTGTACTCTCTCTCTCTCTCTCTCTCTCTCTCTCTCTCTCTCTCTCTCTCTCTCTCTCTCTCTCTTTTACTGTCCTGGTTTACCCGTATAATACTTCTGTCTGGCTCTGTCTCCCTACCTTCTCCTTCCCGTCTCCACCTCAGCTGTCACACCCTACCATCCTTCCTGTCTACACTCCAGCTGCCACACCCTCCCATCCTTCCTGTCTACACTCCAGCTGTCACACCCTCCCATCCTTCCTGTCTACACTCCAGCTGTCACACCCTCTCGAGAGAGCAAGTGAGATACTTGGTCGTGGTAGAGGGTTGTGTAGCACTAGTGCTGGAGGAGTGAGAGTAGTGTACCACTAGTTCTAGGGGTGTGAGAGTAGTGTAGCACTAGTGCTGGGGTGTGAGAGTAGTGTACCACTAGTTCTAGGGGTGTGAGAGTAGTGTAGCACTAGTGCTGGGGTGTGAGAGTAGTGTACCATTAGTTATGGGGGTGTGAGAGTAGTGTAGCACTAGTGCTGGGGGTGTGAGAGTAGTGTACCACTAGTTCTGGGGGTGTGAGAGTAGTGTAGCAATAGTGCTGGGGATGTGAGAGTAGTGTACCACTAGTTCTGGGGGTGTGGGAGTAGTGTAGCACTAGTGTAGCGGGTGTGAGAGTAGTGTACCACTAGTTCTGGGAGTGTGAGAGTAGTGTAGCACTAGTGCTGGGGTGTGAGAGAAGTGTAGCACTAGTGCTGGGGGTGTGAGAGTAGTGTACCACTAGTTCTGGGGGTGTGAGAGTAGTGTAGCACTAGTGCTGGGGGTGTGAGAGTAGTATAGCACTAGTGCTGGGGGTGAGAGTAGTGTAGCACTAGTGCTGGGGGTGTGAGAGTAGTATAGCACTAGTGCTGGGGGTGTGAGAGTAATATAGTACTAGTGCTGGGGGTGTGAGAGTAGTGTAGCACTAGTGCTGGGGGTGTGAGAGTAGTATAGCACTAGTGCTGGGGGTGTGAGAGTAGTATAGCACTAGTGCTGGGGTGTGAGAGTAGTGTAGCACTAGTGCTGGGGTGTGAGAGTAGTATAGCACTAGTGCTGGGGTGTGAGAGTAGTATAGCACTAGTGCTGGGGTGTGAGAGTAGTATAGCACTAGTGCTGGGGTGTGAGAGTAGTGTAGCACTAGTGCTGGGGTGTGAGAGTAGTATAGCACTAGTGCTGGGGTGTGAGAGTAGTATAGCACTAGTGCTGGGGGTGTGAGAGTAGTATAGCACTAGTGCTGGGGGTGTGAGAGTAGTATAGCACTAGTGCTGGGGGTGTGAGAGTAGTATAGCACTAGTGCTGGGGGTGTGAGAGTAGTATAGCACTAGTGCTGGGGGTGTGAAAGTAGCATAGCACTAGTGCTGGGGGTGTGAGAGTAGTATAGCACTAGTGCTGGGGGTGTGAGAGTAGTATAGCACTAGTGCTGGGGGTGTGAGAGTAGTATAGCACTAGTGCTGGGGGTGTGAGAGTAGTATAGCACTAGTGCTGGGGGTGTGAGAGTAGTATAGCACTAGTGCTGGGGGTGTGAGAGTAGTATAGCACTAGTGCTGGGGGTGTGAGAGTAGTATAGCACTAGTGCTGGAGGTGTGAGAGTAGTATAGCACTAGTGCTGGGGGTGTGAGAGTAGTATAGCACTAGTGCTGGGGGTGTGAGAGTAGTATAGCACTAGTGCTGGGGGTGTGAGAGTAGTATAGCACTAGTGCTGGGGGTGTGAGAGTAGTATAGCACTAGTGCTGGGGGAGTGAGAGTAGTATAGTACTAGTGCTGGGGGTGTGAGAGTAGTGTAGCACTAGTGCTGGGGGTGTGAGAGTAGTATAGCACTAGTGCTGGGGGTGTGAGAGTAGTATAGCACTAGTGCTGGGGGTATGAGAGTAGTATAGTACTAGTGCTGGGGGTGTGAGAGTAGTGTAGCACTAGTGCTGGGGTGTGAGAGTAGTGTAGCACTAGTGCTGGAGGAGTGAGAGTAGTGTAGCACTAGTGCTGGGGGTGTGAGAGTAGTGTAGCACTAGTGCTGGGGTGTGAAAGTAGTATAGCACTAGTGCTGGGGTGTGAGAGTAGTATAGCACTAGTGCTGGGGGTGTGAGAGTAGTGTAGCACTAGTGCTGGGGGTGTGAGACTAGTGTAGCACTAGTGCTGGGGGTGTGAGAGTAGTGTAGCACTAGTGCTGAGGGTGTGAGAGTAGTGTAGCACTAGTGCTGGGGTGTGAGAGTAGTGTAGCACTAGTGCTGGAGGTGTGAGAGTAGTATAGCACTAGTGCTGGGGATGTGAGAGTAGTATAGCACTAGTGCTGGGGGTGTGAGAGTAGTATAGCACTAGTGCTGGGGGAGTGAGAGTAGTATAGCACTAGTGCTGGGGGTGTGAGAGTAGTATAGCACTAGTGCTGGGGGTGTGAGAGTAGTATAGCACTAGTGCTGGGGGTGTGAGAGTAGTATAGCACTAGTGCTGGGGTGTGAGAGTAGTATAGCACTAGTGCTGGGGGTGTGAGAGTAGTATAGCACTAGTGCTGGGGGTGTGAGAGTAGTATAGCACTAGTGCTGGGGGAGTGAGAGTAGTATAGCACTAGTGCTGGGGGTGTGAGAGTAGTATAGCACTAGTGCTGGAGGTGTGAGAGTAGTATAGCACTAGTGCTGGGGGTGTGAGAGTAGTATAGCACTAGTGCTTCGGGTGTGAGAGTAGTATAGCACTAGTGCTGGGGGTGTGAGAGTAGTGTAGCACTAGTGCTGGAGGTGTGAGAGTAGTGTAGCACTAGTGCTGGGGGTGTGAGAGTAGTATAGCACTAGTGCTGGGGGTGTGAGAGTAGTGTAGCACTAGTGCTGGGGGTGTGAGAGTAGTATAGCACTAGTGCTGGGGGTGTGAGAGTAGTGTAGCACTAGAGCTGGGGGTGTGAAAGTAGTGTAGCTCTAGTGTTGAAGGTGTGAGAGTAGTATAGCACTAGTGCTGGGGGTGTGAGAGTAGTATAGCACTAGTGCTGGGGGTGTGAGAGTAGTGTAGCACTAGTGCTGGGGGTGTGAGAGTAGTATAGCACTAGTGCTGGGGGTGTGAGAGTAGTATAGCACTAGTGCTGGGGGTGTGAGAGTAGTATAGCACTAGTGCTGGGGGTGTGAGAGTAGTATAGCACTAGTGCTGGGGGTGTGAGAGTAGTATAGCACTAGTGCTGGGGGTGTGAGAGTAGTATAGCACTAGTGCTGGGGTGTGAGAGTAGTATAGCACTAGTGCTGGGGTGTGAGAGTAGTATAGCACTAGTGCTGGGGGTGTGAGAGTAGTATAGCACTAGTGCTGGGGGTGTGAGAGTAGTATAGCACTAGTGCTGGGGGTGTGAGAGTAGTATAGCACTAGTGCTGGGGGCGTGAGAGTAGTATAGCACTAGTGCTGGGGGTGTGAGAGTAGTATAGCACTAGTGCTGGGGGTGTGAGAGTAGTATAGCACTAGTGCTGGGGGTGTGAGAGTAGTATAGCACTAGTGCTGGGGGTGTGAGAGTAGTATAGCACTAGTGCTGGGGTGTGAGAGTAGTATAG
The DNA here is from genome assembly GCF_038502225.1 of Cherax quadricarinatus. Classification (NCBI taxonomy): domain Eukaryota; kingdom Metazoa; phylum Arthropoda; class Malacostraca; order Decapoda; family Parastacidae; genus Cherax; species Cherax quadricarinatus. Next base: position 76,357 of record NW_027195416.1, on the reverse strand, counting down.
CACTAGTGCTGGGGTGTGAGAGTAGTATAGCACTAGTGCTGGGGTGTGAGAGTAGTATAGCACTAGTGCTGGGGGTGTGAGAGTAGTATAGCACTAGTGCTGGGGGTGTGAGAGTAGTATAGCACTAGTGCTGGGGGTGTGAGAGTAGTATAGCACTAGTGCTGGGGGTGTGAGAGTAGTATAGCACTAGTGCTGGGGGTGTGAGAGTAGTATAGCACTAGTGCTGGGGGTGTGAGAGTAGTATAGCACTAGTGCTGGGGTGTGAGAGTAGTATAGCACTAGTGCTGGGGGTGTGAGAGTAGTATAGCACTAGTGCTGGAGGTGTGAGAGTAGTATAGCACTAGTGCTGGAGGTGTGAGAGTAGTATAGCACTAGTGCTGGGGGTGTAAGAGTAGTGTAGCACTAGTGCTGGGGGTGTGAAAGTAGTGTAGCTCTAGTGTTGGGGGCGTGAGAGTAGTATAGCACTAGTGCTGGGGGTGTGAGAGTAGTATAGCACTAGTGCTGGGGTGTGAGAGTAGTATAGCACTAGTGCTGGGGTGTGAGAGTAGTATAGCACTAGTGCTGGGGGTGTGAGAGTAGTGTAGCACTAGTGCTGGGGGTGTGAGAGTAGTGTAGCACTAGTGCTGGGGGTGTGAGAGTAGTGTAGCACTAGTGCTGAGGGTGTAAGAGTAGTGTAGCACTAGTGCTGGGGTGTGAGAGTAGTGTAGCACTAGTGCTGGAAGTGTGAGAGTAGTATAGCACTAGTGCTGGGGGTGTGAGAGTAGTATAGCACTAGTGCTGGGGGTGTGAGAGTAGTATAGCACTAGTGCTGGGGGAGTGAGAGTAGTATAGCACTAGTGCTGGGGGTGTGAGAGTAGTATAGCACTAGTGCTGGGGGTGTGAGAGTAGTATAGCACTAGTGCTGGGGGTGTGAGAGTAGTATAGCACTAGTGCTGGGGTGTGAGAGTAGTATAGCATTAGTGCTGGGGGAGTGAGAGTAGTATAGCACTAGTGCTGGGGGTGTGAGAGTAGTATAGCACTAGTGCTGGGGGAGTGAGAGTAGTATAGCACTAGTGCTGGGGGTGTGAGAGTAGTATAGCACTAGTGCTGGAGGTGTGAGAGTAGTATAGCACTAGTGCTGGGGGTGTGAGAGTAGTATAGCACTAGTGCTGGGGGTGTGAGAGTAGTATAGCACTAGTGCTGGGGGTGTGAGAGTAGTGTAGCACTAGTGCTGGAGGTGTGAGAGTAGTGTAGCACTAGTGCTGGGGGTGTGAGAGTAGTATAGCACTAGTGCTGGGGGTGTGAGAGTACTGTAGCACTAGTGCTGGGGGTGTGAGAGTAGTATAGCACTAGTGCTGGGGGTGTGAGAGTAGTGTAGCACTAGTGCTGGGGGTGTGAAAGTAGTGTAGCTCTAGTGTTGGGGGTGTGAGAGTAGTATAGCACTAGTGCTGGGGGTGTGAGAGTAGTATAGCACTAGTGCTGGGGGTGTGAGAGTAGTGTAGCACTAGTGCTGGGGGTGTGAGAGTAGTATAGCACTAGTGCTGGGGGTGTGAGAGTAGTATAGCACTAGTGCTGGGGGTGTGAGAGTAGTATAGCACTAGTGCTGGGGGTTTGAGAGTAGTATAGCACTAGTGCTGGGGGTGTGAGAGTAGTATAGCACTAGTGCTGGGGGTGTGAGAGTAGTATAGCACTAGTGCTGGGGTGTGAGAGTAGTATAGCACTAGTGCTGGGGTGTGAGAGTAGTATAGCACTAGTGCTGGGGTGTGAGAGTAGTATAGCACTAGTGCTGGGGGTGTGAGAGTAGTATAGCACTAGTGCTGGGGGTGTGAGAGTAGTATAGCACTAGTGCTGGGGGCGTGAGAGTAGTATAGCACTAGTGCTGGGGGTGTGAGAGTAGTATAGCACTAGTGCTGTTGGGTTTGAGAGTAGTATAGCACTAGTGCTGGGGGTGTGAGAGTAGTATAGCACTAGTGCTGGGGGTGTGAGAGTAGTATAGCACTAGTGCTGGGGGTGTGAGAGTAGTATAGCACTAGTGCTGGGGTGTGAGAGTAGTATAGCACTAGTGCTGGGGTGTGAGAGTAGTATAGCACTAGTGCTGGGGTGTGAGAGTAGTATAGCACTAGTGCTGGGGGTGTGAGAGTAGTATAGCACTAGTGCTGGGGGTGTGAGAGTAGTATAGCACTAGTGCTGGGGGTGTGAGAGTAGTATAGCACTAGTGCTGGGGGTGTGAGAGTAGTATAGCACTAGTGCTGGAGGTGTGAGAGTAGTATAGCACTAGTGCTGGGGGTGTGAGAGTAGTATAGCACTAGTGCTGGGGTGTGAGAGTAGTATAGCACTAGTGCTGGGGGTGTGAGAGTAGTATAGCACTAGTGCTGGAGGTGTGAGAGTAGTATAGCACTAGTGCTGGAGGTGTGAGAGTAGTATAGCACTAGTGCTGGGGGTGTGAGAGTAGTGTAGCACTAGTGCTGGGGGTGTGAAAGTAGTGTAGCTCTAGTGTTGGGGGCGTGAGAGTAGTATAGCACTAGTGCTGGGGGTGTGAGAGTAGTATAGCACTAGTGCTGGGGGTTTGAGAGTAGTATAGCACTAGTGCTGGGGGTGTGAGAGTAGTATAGCACTAGTGCTGGGGGTGTGAGAGTAGTATAGCACTAGTGCTGGGGGTGTGAGAGTAGTATAGCACTAGTGCTGGGGGTGTGAGAGTAGTATAGCACTAGTGCTGGGGTGTGAGAGTAGTATAGCACTAGTGCTGGAGGTGTGAGAGTAGTATAGCACTAGTGCTGGGGGTGTGAGAGTAGTATAGCACTAGTGCTGGGGTGTGAGAGTAGTATAGCACTAGTGCTGGGGGTGTGAGAATAGTATAGCACTAGTGCTGGAGGTGTGAGAGTAGTATAGCACTAGTGCTGGGGGTGTGAGAGTAGTATAGCACTAGTGCTGGAGGTGTGAGAGTAGTATAGCACTAGTGCTGGGGGTGTGAGAGTAGTGTAGCACTAGTGCTGGGGGTGTGAGAGTAGTATAGCACTAGTGCTGGGGTGTGAGAGTAGTATAGCACTAGTGCTGGGGGTGTGAGAGTAGTATAGCACTAGTGCTGGGGGTGTGAGAGTAGTATAGCACTAGTGCTGGGGGTGTGAGAGTAGTATAGCACTAGTGCTGGAGGTGTGAGAGTAGTATAGCACTAGTGCTGGGGGTGTGAGAGTAGTATAGCACTAGTGCTGGGGTGTGAGAGTAGTATAGCACTAGTGCTGGGGGTGTGAGAGTAGTATAGCACTAGTGCTGGGGGTGTGAGAGTAGTATAGCACTAGTGCTGGGGGTGTGAGAGTAGTATAGTACTATTGCTGGGGATGTGAGAGTAGTATAGCACTAGTGCTGGGGGTGTGAGAGTAGTATAGCACTAGTGCTGGGGGTGTGAGAGTAGTATAGCACTAGTGCTGGGGGTGTGAGAGTAGTATAGCACTAGTGATGGGGTGTGAGAGTAGTATAGCACTAGTGCTGGGGGTGTGAGAGTAGTATAGCACTAGTGCTGGGGTGTGAGAGTAGTATAGCACTAGTGCTGGGGTGTGAGAGTAGTATAGCACTAGTGCTGGGGTGTGAGAGTAGTATAGCACTAGTGCTGGAGGTGTGAGAGTAGTATAGCACTAGTGCTGGGGGTGTGAGAGTAGTATAGCACTAGTGCTGGAGGTGTGAGAGTAGTATAGCACTAGTGCTGGGGGTGTGAGAGTAGTATAGCACTAGTGCTGGGGTGTGAGAGTAGTATAGCACTAGTGCTGGGGGTGTGAGAGTAGTATAGCACTAGTGCTGGGGGTGTGAGAGTAGTATAGAACTAGTGCTGGGGTGTGAGAGTAGTGTAGCACTAGTGCTGGAGGTGTGAGAGTAGTATAGCACTAGTGCTGGGGTGTGAGAGTAGTATACCACTAGTGCTGGGGGTGTGAGAGTAGTATAGCACTAGTGCTGCGGGTGTGAGAGTAGTATAGCACTAGTGCTGGGGGTGTGAGAGTAGTATAGCACTAGTGCTGGAGGTGTGAGAGTAGTATAGCACTAGTGCTGGGGTGTGAGAGTAGTATAGCACTAGTGCTGGTGGTGTGAGAGTAGTATAGCACTAGTGCTGGGGTGTGAGAGTAGTATAGCACTAGTGCTGGGGGTGTGAGAGTAGTATACCACTAGTGCTGGGGTGTGAGAGTAGTATAGCACTAGTGCTGGGGTGTGAGAGTAGTATAGCACTAGTGCTGGGGGTGTGAGAGTAGTATAGCACTAGTGCTGGAGGTGTGAGAGTAGTATAGCACTAGTGCTGGGGGTGTGAGAGTAGTATAGCACTAGTGCTGGGGGTGTGAGAGTAGTATAGCACTAGTGCTGGGGGTGTGAGAGTAGTATAGCACTAGTGCTGGGGTGTGAGAGTAGTATAGCACTAGTGCTGGGGGTGTGAGAGTAGTATAGCACTAGTGCTGGGGGTGTGAGAGTAGTGTAGCACTAGTGCTGGGGGTGTGAGAGTAGTATAGCACTAGTGCTGGGGGTGTGAGAGTAGTATAGCACTAGTGCTGGGGGTGTGAGAGTAGTATAGCACTAGTGCTGGGGTGTGAGAGTAGTATAGCACTAGTGCTGGGGGTGTGAGATTAGTATAGCACTAGTGCTGGGTGTGTGAGAGTAGTGTAGCACTAGTGCTGGGGGTGTGAGAGTAGTGTAGCAATAGTGCTGGGGGTGTGAGAGTAGTATAGCACTAGTGCTGGGGGTGTGAGAGTAGCATAGCACTAGTGCTGGGGGTGTGAGAGTAGCATAGCACTAGTTCTGGGGTGTGAGAGTAGTGTAGCACTAGTGCTGGGGGTGTGAGAGTAGCATAGCACTAGTTCTGGGGTGTGAGAGTAGTATAGCACTAGTGCTGGGGGTGTGAGAGTAGCATAGCACTAGTTCTGGGCTGTGAGAGTAGTGTAGCACTAGTGCTGGGGGTGTGAGAGTATTGTAGCACTAGTGCTGGGGGTGTGAGAGTAGTGTAGCACTAGTGCTGGGGGTGTGAGAGTAGTATAGCACTAGTGCTGGGGTGTGAGAGTAGTATAGCACTAGTGCTGGGGTGTGAGAGTAGTATAGCACTAGTGCTGGGGTGTGAGAGTAGTATAGCACTAGTGCTGGGGGTGTGAGAGTAGTACAGCACTAGTGCTGGGGGTGTGAGAGTAGTATAGCACTAGTGCTGGGGGTGTGAGAGTAGTATAGCACTAGTGCTGGGGGTGTGAGAGTAGTATAGCACTAGTGCTGGAGGTGTGAGAGTAGTATAGCACTAGTGCTGGGGGTGTGAGAGTAGTATAGCACTAGTGCTGGGGTGTGAGAGTAGTATAGCACTAGTGCTGGGGGTGTGAGAGTAGTGTAGCACTAGTGCTGGGGGTGTGAGAGTAGTATAGCACTAGTGCTGGGGGTGTGAGAGTAGTATAGCACTAGTGCTGGGGGTGTGAGAGTAGTATAGCACTAGTGCTGGGGGTGTGAGAGTAGTATAGCACTAGTGCTGGGGTGTGAGAGTAGTATAGCACTAGTGCTGGGGTGTGAGAGTAGTATAGCACTAGTGCTGGGGGTGTGAGAGTAGTATAGCACTAGTGCTGGGGGTGTGAGAGTAGTATAGCACTAGTGCTGGGGGTGTGAGAGTAGTGTAGCACTAGTGCTGGGGGTGTGAGAGTAGTATAGCACTAGTGCTGGGGGTGTGAGAGTAGTATAGCACTAGTGCTGGGGGTGTGAGAGTAGTATAGCACTAGTGCTGGGGGTGTGAGAGTAGTATAGCACTAGTGCTGGGGGTGTGAGAGTAGTATAGCACTAGTACTGGGGTGTGAGAGTAGTATAGCACTAGTGCTGGAGGTGTGAGAGTAGTATAGCACTAGTGCTGGGGTGTGAGAGTAGTATAGCACTAGTGCTGGGGTGTGAGAGTAGTATAGCACTAGTGCTGGGGTGTGAGAGTAGTATAGCACTAGTGCTGGGGGTGTGAGAGTAGTACAGCACTAGTGCTGGGGGTGTGAGAGTAGTATAGCACTAGTGCTGGGGGTGTGAGAGTAGTATAGCACTAGTGCTGGGGGTGTGAGAGTAGTATAGCACTAGTGCTGGAGGTGTGAGAGTAGTATAGCACTAGTGCTGGGGGTGTGAGAGTAGTATAGCACTAGTGCTGGGGTGTGAGAGTAGTATAGCACTAGTGCTGGGGGTGTGAGAGTAGTGTAGCACTAGTGCTGGGGGTGTGAGAGTAGTATAGCACTAGTGCTGGGGGTGTGAGAGTAGTATAGCACTAGTGCTGGGGGTGTGAGAGTAGTATAGCACTAGTGCTGGGGGTGTGAGAGTAGTATAGCACTAGTGCTGGGGTGTGAGAGTAGTATAGCACTAGTGCTGGGGTGTGAGAGTAGTATAGCACTAGTGCTGGGGGTGTGAGAGTAGTATAGCACTAGTGCTGGGGGTATGAGAGTAGTATAGTACTAGTGCTGGGGGTGTGAGAGTAGTGTAGCACTAGTGCTGGGGGTGTGAGAGTAGTATAGCACTAGTGCTGGGGGTGTGAGAGTAGTATAGCACTAGTGCTGGGGGTGTGAGAGTAGTATAGCACTAGTGCTGGGGGTGTGAGAGTAGTATAGCACTAGTGCTGGGGGTGTGAGAGTAGTATAGCACTAGTACTGGGGTGTGAGAGTAGTATAGCACTAGTGCTGGAGGTGTGAGAGTAGTATAGCACTAGTGCTGGGGTGTGAGAGTAGTATAGCACTAGTGCTGGGGGTGTGAGAGTAGTATAGCACTAGTGCTGGAGGTGTGAGAGTAGTATAGCACTAGTGCTGGGGGTGTGAGAGTAGTATAGCACTAGTGCTGGGGTGTGAAAGTAGTGTAGCACTAGTGCTGGGGGTGTGAGAGTAGTATAGCACTAGTGCTGGGGGTGTGAGAGTAGTATAGCACTAGTGCTGGGGGTGTGAGAGTAGTATAGCACTAGTGCTGGGGTGTGAGAGTAGTATAGCACTAGTGCTGGGGGTGTGAGAGTAGTATAGCACTAGTGCTGGGTGTGTGAGAGTAGTGTAGCACTAGTGCTGGGGGTGTGAGAGTAGTGTAGCACTAGTGCTGGGGGTGTGAGAGTAGTATAGCACTAGTGCTGGGGGTGTGAGAGTAGCATAGCACTAGTGCTGGGGGTGTGAGAGTAGCATAGCACTAGTTCTGGGGTGTGAGAGTAGTGTAGCACTAGTGCTGGGGGTGTGAGAGTAGCATAGCACTAGTTCTGGGGTGTGAGAGTAGTATAGCACTAGTGCTGGGGGTGTGAGAGTAGCATAGCACTAGTTCTGGGCTGTGAGAGTAGTGTAGCACTAGTGCTGGGGGTGTGAGAGTATTGTAGCACTAGTGCTGGGGGTGTGAGAGTAGTGTAGCACTAGTGCTGGGGGTGTGAGAGTAGTATAGCACTAGTGCTGGGGTGTGAGAGTAGTATAGCACTAGTGCTGGGGTGTGAGAGTAGTATAGCACTAGTGCTGGGGTGTGAGAGTAGTATAGCACTAGTGCTGGGGGTGTGAGAGTAGTATAGCACTAGTGCTGGGGGTGCGAGAGTAGTATAGCACTAGTGCTGGGGGTGTGAGAGTAGTACAGCACTAGTGCTGGGGTGTGAGAGTAGTATAGCACTAGTGCTGGGGGTGTGAGAGTAGTATAGCACTAGTGCTGGGGGTGTGAGAGTAGTATAGCACTAGTGCTGGGGGTGTGAGAGTAGTATAGCACTAGTGCTGGGGGTGTGAGAGTAGTGTAGCACTAGTGCTGGGGGTGTGAGAGTAGTATAGCACTAGTGCTGGGGGTGTGAGAGTAGTATAGCACTAGTGCTGGGGGTGTGAGAGTAGTATAGCACTAGTGCTGGGGGTGTGAGAGTAGTATAGCACTAGTGCTGGGGTGTGAGAGTAGTATAGCACTAGTGCTGGGGTGTGAGAGTAGTATAGCACTAGTGCTGGGGGTGTGAGAGTAGTATAGCACTAGTGCTGGGGGTGTGAGAGTAGTATAGCACTAGTGCTGGGGGTGTGAGAGTAGTGTAGCACTAGTGCTGGGGGTGTGAGAGTAGTATAGCACTAGTGCTGGGGGTGTGAGAGTAGTATAGCACTAGTGCTGGGGGTGTGAAAGTAGTATAGCACTAGTGCTGGGGGTGTGAGAGTAGTATAGCACTAGTGCTGGGGGTGTGAGAGTAGTATAGCACTAGTACTGGGGTGTGAGAGTAGTATAGCACTAGTGCTGGAGGTGTGAGAGTAGTATAGCACTAGTGCTGGGGTGTGAGAGTAGTATAGCACTAGTGCTGGGGGTGTGAGAGTAGTATAGCACTAGTGCTGGAGGTGTGAGAGTAGTATAGCACTAGTGCTGGGGGTGTGAGAGTAGTATAGCACTAGTGCTGGGGTGTGAAAGTAGTGTAGCACTAGTGCTGGGGGTGTGAGAGTAGTATAGCACTAGTGCTGGGGGTGTGAGAGTAGTATAGCACTAGTGCTGGGGGTGTGAGAGTAGTATAGCACTAGTGCTGAGAAATACCTACCTTTGTTTAAGTTAAGGCGGACACTGCAACAGTAGTGACGGTGATGGTGGTAACGTTGGTGGTTGGAACTTTAAGAGAGAGAGCAGTTGAAGAGTGAGGTGGGCGGGAGGGTGGGCTTAGGGTGGGCGGGAGAGTGGGCGTCGTAAGAGGGCCCCCCAGTGTGAGATAAACAAGAAGAGATCACATACACCCTGTCTTACGACCACCACCCACAACGATCCCCCTACACTACCACCCTCTTAAAGCGATCCCCGCACTACCACCCTCTTATAACGACCAGCATATAACCCTAGCAACACCTTTCCAAGATAAGGATTTCTACCCCAGCAACTCAAACTCTCTAACACAAACTTCTCCACCACAGCAACACAACCTCTCCACCACAGCCTCTGCATTACAAGGATCTCCACCACAGCAACACGACCTCTCCAACACAAGCATCTCCACCCCATCAACACAACCTCTCCAGCACAACCTCTCCAACACAAGGATCTCCACCACAGTAACACAACCTCCCCAACACAAAGATCTCCACCACAGCAATCCAACCTCTCCAGCACAACTTCTCCAATACAAGGATCTCCACCCCAGCAACACAACCTCTCCAACACAAGCATCTCCACCACAACAACACAACCTCTCCAGCACAACCTCTCCAACACAAGCATCTCCACCACAACAACAAAATTTCTCCAACACAAGCATCTCCACCACAACAACACAACCTCTCCAACACAACCTCTCCAACACAAGCATCTCCACCACAACAACACAACCTCTCCAACACAACCTCTCCAACACAAGCATCTCCACCACAACAACACAACCTCTCCAACACAAGCATCTCCACCACAACAACACAACCTCTCCAACACAACCTCTCCAACACAAGCATCTCCACCACAACAACACAACCTCTCCAACACAACCTCTCCAACACAATCATCTCCACCACAACAACACAACCTCTCCATCCTTCAACGTGAGCCACCACAAAACAAACACAACAATAAGAGCTCCAAATCCTAGGATCAAGATCCCTCGTGGGCGTCAAACAGAGGGTATAAAGGATTCAGAGGGGATAATGGAAGATAGTGCTATCCCCCCGGCGGCTGTAAAGGCGACTCTCCCGGGTTATAAGAGACATAATAAAAACCTTACAGACGGTGGGGCTGCCAGCGAACGCATGTCAATATTACTGTTGAGACAAGTCTCTTGAAGCCTGATCCAGCCCGCACTTTCTGAGGCTACACTATACTGACGCTACACTTACTGACGCTACACTTACTGACGCTACACTTTACTGAGGCTACACTTTACTGACGCTACACTTTACTGAGGCTACACCTTACTGACGCTACACTTTACTGAGGCTACACCTTACTGAGGCTACACCTTACTGAGGCTACACCTTAATGAGGCTATACTGACAGTGTACTCTACTGACACACACACACACACACCCGTTGCCCCTCTCTCTCTCTCTCTCTCTCTCTCTCTCTCTCTCTCTCTCTCTCTCTCTCTCTCTCTCTCTCTCTCTCTCTCTCTCTCTCTCTCTCTCTCTCTCCCCTACACACATCTCACTGGATTAATTTTTGCTAGTTTCTGGTACATCTGAGAAGGGGTGAGAATGTTACAGTTGGGAAGAGTGATCTTAACTGTGACGCAGGAGCGCTTCTCACAAGACAGTGATTGTATCAGCAATGTTCAGTGTTTCTTCTTGGTTACCCTTGCTAAGAGGGCGACGGATGGTGTGTGTGTGTGTGTGTGTGTGTGTGTGTGTGTGTGTGTGTGTGTGTGTGTGTGTGTGTGTGTGTGTGTGTGTGTGTGTGTGTGTGTGTGTGTGTGTGTGTGTACATTATGTACTAATGCAGTATGTACTAATATACTATGTACTAATGTCAAAATTTAATAAAGATTGGGCTACAACTCTACGGTGAGATCTTGCCGTGTTTTATATCTGTGGTACACAAGTAGTGTGGATCCTCTGTCAACCATCTGGTGGATGACATGACGTATTGCCCACAACTGCAATCATTAAATAACACAAGATGCATAGAAAGCTCTCAGCAGGGCATTGTTTCACTCTGTGTACAGCTCTATCATCGCCCGCTGTTAAGTGAACCATTGTACTAATAAAGGACTCCATTGCGTTTGAGTGTTTTTTTTTTTTTTCACTGTTTATCTAAAATCAGCGAAATGTTGTGTCAGCAAAATTTGTTCCTGCAGATTTTGTCCTTTTCTTAATACAAAGTCTTTTCTGTGTATGACCACCATCTTACGAGTGCATGACTGCCATCTTACCTATGTATAGCCACCATCTTAAGAGTGCATGACTACCATCTTACCTATGTATAGCCACCATCTTAAGAGTGCATGACTACCATCTTACCTATGTATAGCCACCATCTTAAGAGTGCATGACTACCACCATACTGCCAAAACAGTGATGTCCCTCTCTCGTATACTCACTACTTCCTCTTACTAAACAAGTGACAACCAAAATACACATACAACGCACGTCCACCTTGTGACTAACTGTAAATTCTATACGAAAGCATTAGGATACTGCTGCTATAAACAGTTACAGTTCTTGCAATATTAGTCAGGTTAGTGACCTGAAACGGGTCGTAATATTTGGACGACCTGCATTTTTTAACAGTTACTACGTGAGTAAGTGTAAGTGTGCTGTTGTATTTTGTTGATGAATTAACAAAATACAATTGCACATCGTTTCTTCTGAGTGAAGTAATTTATAATATGAAGTCGTATAGGGCTGTCAGTACTGAATGTAGCAATACTGCATCTCTCCAACATGTTACATGTCATGCCAAGCATTATGTATTTAAGTTTAGTTCAAGGCAGACAGTGAGTTCTGACTCAAGAAATCGTAATGACACGATTGCAAACAAACCATACCCCCGGCCGGGACTGAACCCGCGGGTTCAATCCCGGCCGGGGGTATGGTTAGTGAGTTCTGATGCCTCTCTTCTGTTCAATAACACGGAGGGAACGTTTAATTCACAGTTTTCCTTGGGCGAAGCGGTGTAATAATAATGATTTACACTGTTTTTTGTATCTGTCATCTACTGTCTTCCCGTTGCCTCTTCTGTTCGAGTTTCTTGTGATAGAGGGCAATGGGTTTTTTCTTAAATATCCAAATATGTTTTGTAATCCAGCCATCAATCACCGTAGGAGCACAGTGACTAAATAAAAGTCCATCCAGCCCCGAATTCCAAATATCGGTCAAGTCCCACCAGCCTCACCCCGAGACTAGTGTTGATGGTATTCTTTACGAGTAAAACTCAGTTTCTATCTGGATATATCGTTGGTCTGAGTGCACAAACTGTTCACTTATTTTTTATGAGATAACAAAAGAAGATACCAATCGACTTGAAAGCCATTCACGTGTTTTTTTTTTTGGCCGAATTCAATCCTCTTCTTGAGTCTTCTCTCATGGAAACCTTCTAGGAACGCTCAGCTGGCGGCTTTAGAGATGTCATCACAACGACATCAGAGTTTTCTGGTAGTTTTCAGTTGTCATCCGCTGACTAAAGATAAACTTGTGAACTACTCTTGTGACTACGGGTAACGCAATGAAGATACCCAAGTGTTGCAACACTTGGGTATCTATTGTGGGAACATTTCGTCACACAATGGCTTTACCAGCTCAATACAAAGAATGATGAAGACTGGACTGATGAAGTCACAATAAAGATACCTAAGTGTTACACAAGTGTGTAATTTATTAACTTGCCGGTTCTCTCAACCACTGATCTACACATAAGTTGTTATTCATCTGGTTGTACGTATTGTATATGTGGCGCCGTATCAAAGAATTTCTTAATCCAGGAAACGGCATTCTAATTATCCTTTTTTTTTTCCTGCCTGATTTTCGTTAGATTATCATGTTCCTGCTATGCTAGTATAGCAAGAGTTTTTATTGCTGAAATAATACTGGTACTCAGCGAGGATGTGACTTCGTAACAGCTTCGTGCGAGGCTTCCAGAGAGTGAAGCAAGTACTGTTATACTCCACACCATCCATCCACACCATCCATCTACACTCTCCATCTACACCATCCATCTACACCATCCATCTACACCATCCATCTACACCATCCATCTACACCATCCATCTACACCATCCATCTACACCATCCATCTACACCATCCATCTACACCATCCATCTACACCATCCATCTACACCATCCATCCACCATCCATCTACACCATCTCTACACCATCCATCTACACCATCCATCTACACCATCCATCTACACCATCCATCTACACCATCCATCTACACCATCCATCTACACCCATCCATCTCTACACACACATCCATCTACACCATCCATCTACACTATCCATCTACACCATCCATCTACACCATCCATCTACACCATCCATCTACACCATCCATCTACACCATCCATCTACACCATCCATCTACACCATCCATCTACACCATCCATCCACCATCCATCTACACCATCCATCTACACCACCCACACCATCCAACTACACCATCCAACCACACCATCCATCTACACCATCCATCTACACCATCCATCTACACCATCCATCTACACCATCCATCTACACCATCCATCTACACCATACATCAACACCATCCATCTACACCATCCATCTACACAATCCATCTACACCATCCATCTACACCATCCATCTACACCATCCATCTACACCATCCATCTACACCATCCATCTACACCATCCATCTACACCATCCATCTACACCATCCATCTACACCATCCATCTACACCATCCATCTACACCATCCATCTACACCATCCATCTACACTATCCATCTACACCATCCATCTACACCATCTACATCCATCTACACCATCCATCTACATCATCATCTCCACACTATCCATCTACACCATCCATCTACACTATCCATCTACACCATCCATCTACACCATCCATCTACACCATCCATCTACACCATCCATCTACACCATCCATCTACACCATCCATCTACACCATCCATCTACACCATCCATCTACACCATCCATCTACACCATCCATCTACACCATCCATCTACACCATCCATCTACACCATCCATCTCCCCCATCCATCTACCCCATCCCTCCACACCATCCATCTACACCATCCATCTACACCATCCATCTACACCATCCATCTACACCATCCATCTACACCATCCATCTACACCATCCATCTACACCATCCATCTACACCATCCATCTACACCATCCATCTACACCATCCATCTACACCATCCATCTACACCATCCATCTACACCATCCATCTACACCATCCATCTACACCATCCATCTACACCATCCATCTACACCATCCATCCACACCATCCATCTACACCATCCATCTACACCACCCATCTACACCATCCATCTACACCATCCATCTACACCATCCATCTACACCATCCATCTACACCATCCATCTACACCATCCATCTACACCATCCATCTACACCATCCATCTACACCACCTACACCACCCATCTACACCATCCATCTACACCACCCATCTACACCATCCATCTACACCATCCATCTACACCATCCATCTACACCATCCATCTACACCATCCATCTACACCATCTACATCCACCTACACCATCCAACAACACCATCCATCTACACCACCCATCTACACCATCCATCTACACCATCCATCTACACCATCCATCTACACCATCCATCTACACCATCCATCTACACCATCCATCCACACCGTCCATCTACACCATCCATCTACGCCATCTACACCATCCATCTACACCATCCATCTACACCATCCATCCACACCATCCATCTACACCATCCATCTACACCATCCATATACACCATCCATATACACCATCCATCTACACCATCCATCTACACCATCCATCTACACCATCCATCTACACCATCCATCTAAATCATCCATCTACACCATCCATCTACACCATCCATCTACACCATCCATCTACACCATCCATCTACACCATCCATCTACACCATCCATCTACACCATCCATCTACACCATCCATCTACACTATCCATCTACACCATCCATCTACACCATCCATCTACACCATCCATCTACACCATCCATCTACACCATCCATCTACACCATCCATCTACACCATCCATCTACACCATCCATCTACACCATCCATCTACACCATCCATCTACACCATCCATCTACACCATCCATCTACAACATCCATCTACACCATCCATCTACACCATCCATCTACACCATCCATCCACACCATCCATCTACACCATCCATCTACACCATCCATCTACACCATCCATCTACACCATCCATCTACACCATCCATCTACACCATCCATCAACATCATCCATCTACACCATCCATCTACACCATCCATCTACACCATCCATCTACATCATCCATCTACACCATCCATCTACACCATCCATCTACACCACCCATCTACACCATCCATCTACGCCACCTACACCATCCATCTACACCATCCATCTACACCATCCATCTACACCATCCATCTACACCATTCATCTACACCATCCATCCACACCATCCATCTACACCATCCATCTACACCATCCATCTACACCATCCATCTACACCATCCATCTACACCATCCATCTACACCATCCATCTACACCATCCATCTACACCATCCATCTACACCATCCATCCACACCATCCATCTACACCATCCATCTACACCATCCATCTACACCATCCATCTACACCATCCATCTACACCATCCATCTACACCATCCATCTACACCATCCATCTACACCATCCATCTACACCATCCATCTACACCATCCATCTACACCATCCATCTACACCATCCATCTACACCATCCATCTACACCATCCATCTACACCATCCATCTACACCATCCATCTACACCATCCATCTACACCATCCATCTACACCATCCATCTACACCATCCATCCATCTACACCATCCATCCACACCATCCATCTACACCATCCATCTACACCATCCATCTACACCATCCATCTACACCATCCATCTACACCATCCATCTACACCATCCATCTACACCATCCATCTACACCATCCATCTACACCATCCATCTACACCATCCATCTACACCAACCATCTACACCATCCATCTACACCATCCATCTACACCATCCATCTACACCATCCATCTACACCATCCATCTACACCATCCATCACCATCCCATCTACACCATCCATCTACACCATCCATCTACACCATCCATCTACACCATCCATCTACCATCTACACCATCCATCTACACCATCCATCTACACCATCCATCTACACCATCCATCTACACCATCCATCTACACCACCCATCTACACCATCCATCTACACCATCCATCTACACCATCCATCTACACCATCCATCTACACCATCCATCTACACCACCCATCTACACCATCCATCTACACCATCCATCTACACCATCCATCTACACCATCCATCTACACCATCCATCTACACCATCCATCCACACCATCCATCTACACCACCCATCTACACCATCCATCTACACCATCCATCCACACCATCCATCTACACCACCCATCTACACCATCCATCTACACCATCCTTCCACACCATCCATCTACACCATCCATCTACACCATCCATCTATACCATCCATCTACACCATCCATCCACACCATCCATCTACACCATCCATCTACACCATCCATCTACACCATCCATCTACACCATCCATCCACCATCCATCCACACCATCCATCTACACCATCCATCTACACCATCCATCCACACCATCCATCTACACCATCCATCTACACCATCCATCTACACCATCCATCCACACCGTCCATCTACACCATCCATCTACGCCATCTACACCATCCATCTACACCATCCATCTACACCATCCATCCACACCATCCATCCACACCATCCATCTACACCATCCATCTACACCATCCATCTACACCATCCATCTATACCATCCATCCACACCATCCATCCATCTACACCATCCATCTACACCATCCATCCACACCATTCATCTACACCATCCATCCATCTAAATCATCCATCTACACCATCCATATACACCATCCATATACACCATCCATCTACACCATCCATCTACACCATCCATCTACACCATCCATCTACACCATCCATCCACACCGTCCATCTACACCATCCATCTACGCCATCTACACCATCCATCTACACCATCCATCTACACCATCCATCCACACCATTCATCTACACCATCCATCTACACCATCCATCTACACCATCCATCTACACCATCCATCTACACCATCCATCTACACCATCCAACCACACCATCCATCCACACCATCCATCTACACCATCCATCTACACCATCCATCTACACCATCCATCTACACCACCCATCTACACCATCCATCTACACCATCCATCTACACCATCCATCTACACCATCCATCTACACCATCCATCTACACCATCCATCTACACCATCCATCTACACCATCCATCTACACCATCCATCTACACCATCCATCTACACCATCCATCTACACCATCCATCCACACCATCCATCTACACCATCCATCCACACCATCCATCTACACCATCCATCTACACCATCCATCTACACCACCCATCTACACCATCCATCTACACCACCCATCTACACCATCCATCTACACCATTCATCCACACCATCCATCTACACCATCCATCTACACCATTCATCCACACCATCCATCTACACCATCCATCTACACCATTCATCCACACCATCCATCTACACCATCCATCTACACCATTCATCCACACCATCCATCTACACCATCCATCTACACCATCCATCTACACCATCCATCTACACCATCCATCTACACCATTCATCCACACCATCCATCTACACCATCCATCTACACCATCCATCTACACCATCCATCCACACCATCCATCTACACCATCCATCTACACCATCCATCTACACCATCCATCTACACCATCCATCTACACCATCCATCTACACCATCCATCTACACCATCCATCTACACCATCCATCTACACCATCCATCTACACCATCCATCTACACCATCCATCTACACCATCCATCTACACCATCCATCTACACCATCCATCTACACCATCCCATCTACACCATCCATCTACACCATCCATCTACACCATCCATCTACACCATCCATCTACACCATCCATCTACACCATCCATCTACACCATCCATCTACACCATCCATCTACACCATCCATCTACACCATCCATCTACACCATCCATCTACACCATCCATCTACACCATCCATCTACACCACCCATCTACACCATCCATCTACACCATCCATCTACACCATCCATCTACACCATCCATCTACACCATCCATCTACACCATCCATCTACACCATCCATCTACACCATCCATCTACACCATCCATCTACACCATCCATCTACACCATCCATCTACACCATCCATCTACACCATCCATCCACACCATCCATCTACACCATCCATCTACACCATCCATCTACACCACCCTGGATCACCACTGCGGCTTTCCTCTTACTAATCACTTTCTATATCTTACCAGATTTATGGGAATCGATAACGTTTCACCGGAGGAGAGGAAAAGTAACAGGTTGCAGAAGAGACTTTTATTGTCACAACTTTTCGTCTGGTTTAACCTTCATTATTGACATGATAAAGCTTTAGAGTGAAAGATTTTTCTCACTAAAAGCTTCTACTGTAAAGTGCATCATTACTGCAGTATTATGGAAGTACCATAATTGACTTCACTTAGAGGTGTAGAGATTAATTTAACCTTTCCCATTATGACCTTTCTGGAGAAAGGAAAAGTGGAAGAGAGGAAGGAAAGGCAGCGCGAATGGAAAAATATTTCGTGCTGAATTAAAAGAAACAATTTCCTTAATTATAAATATTGTAACAGGCACAGTACTCCTTACGATATGTAACGTAACTAGTAATGATCCAAGGTGTTGTTACCAGCCTACTGAGACTTCAAACTAACAGATGACCAACGTCATGCAAACGTTGAATTTAAAGATATTAATTTAGACAGATTTATAAGAAATGAACACGAGTTACAATCATATATATAAATAAATATGCGTATATGTAATTATTCTTGACAAATAATTATAGTTTGTCAAAGAATGTAAGATATATATATATATATATATATATATATATATATATATATATATATATATATATATATATATATATATATATATATATATATATATATATATATATGAAAGGGTGAGCTTGTGTGAGGGAGAGGTAGGGAGGACAGAGCAAAGGGGACCACACAATACCTGTCACTCGGGTGTTGAGGTAACACATGTTAGGTGTTCGTGGTGCGTATGGCATAGTGACGGACTCCCATGTTGGAGGCACGGGTTAGTGTCCCCCAGTGCTCCTCCACACATGTGTTATAGTCAATGTACACACACACACACACACAAACTTACTGGCAGTACAGGATGCTCTTGCCTTCCCCAGACCCAGAGGAGAGAGAAGGGCGAGGAAGAAGGAAGGGAAGGAGGGAGGGGTTAGGGAGGAGAAGAGACGGTGAAGGAGGGGGTAAGGCACCTGGAAGCGCGGTGCTTCAGGTCGTATCTCGTTAGTTTTTATTGTGGTGCTGGTGTGGAGGAGTACCTGAGGGTACTCTTGGGTATTGATTCCTCCCCCCTCCCCCCAGTGACACTACCCCTGACCCCTCAACCCCTGCCCCTCCCCTCAACCGCCCCTGTCACAAAAATATTTTTACCTCTATCTGAGATACCTGTATTAAGTTACAGAGATAATTTATATATATATATATATATATATATATATATATATATATATATATATATATATATATATATATATATATATATATATATATATATATATATATATTTATTTATTATTGTCCCCTAGACAGCACTAAATATATTTGTTATAAGACATAGGTTTAATTTAAGTATTATGATCGCATGTCCAGTGTATATAACACACATGAACGTCGTTCTATTCAGAAAATATTTTACAGGAAGCAAAAAAGTTAATAAGAAAACGGATGTTCAACAGAAAACGTTTCTGCTCATAAAACAATATCCAACAGAGAACATTATCTGGTGGGAAACGTTGTCCAATAAAAACGTTGTGTTCAGAGAATGTCCCACGTTATGGAAACGTTTTTTTTTCCTATATGAAAACCTTGTTGAGTAGCAAAACGTTTATCGGTGGGGAAAAAAACGTTGTTCAGTGGAAACGTTTAGTATATGAGTGTGAGAACCAGTGTGTGTACAAGTGTACCATGTACTGAGAACCAGTGTGTGTACAAGTGTACCATGTACTGAGAACCAGTGTGTGTACAAGTGTACCATGTACTGAGAACCAGTGTGTGTACAAGTGTACTATGTACTGAGAACCAGTGTGTGTACAAGTGTACCATGTACTGAGAACCAGTGTGTGTACAAGTGTACCATGTACTGAGAACCAGTGTGTGTACAAGTGTACCATGTACTGAAAACCAGTGTGTGTACAAGTGTACTATGTACTGAGAACCAGTGTGTGTACAAGTGTACCATGTACTGACAACCAGTGTGTGTACAAGTGTACCATGTACTGAGAACCAGTGTGTGTACAAGTGTACCATGTACTGAGAACCAGTGTGTGTACAAATGTACCATGTACTGAGAACCAGTGTGTGTACAAGTGTACCATGTACTGAGAACCAGTGTGTGTACAAGTGTACCATGTACTGAGAACCAGTGTGTGTACAAGTGTACCATGTACTGAGAACCAGTGTGTGTACAAGTGTACCATGTACTGAGAACCAGTGTGTGTACAAGTGTACCATGTACTGAGAACCAGTGTGTGTACAAGTGTACCATGTACTGAGAACCAGTGTGTGTACAAGTGTACCATGTACTGAGAACCAGTGTGTGTACAAGTGTACCATGTACTGAGAACCAGTGTGTGTACAAGTCTACCATGTACTGAGAACCAGTGTGTGTACAAGTGTACCATGTACTGAGAACCAGTGTGTGTACAAGTGTACCATGTACTGAGAACCAGTGTGTGTACAAGTGTACCATGTACTGAGAACCAGTGTGTGTACAAGTGTACCATGTACTGAGAACCAGTGTGTGTACAAGTGTACCATGTACTGAGAACCAGTGTGTGTACAAGTGTACCATGTACTGAGAACCAGTGTGTGTACAAGTGTACCATGTACTGAGAACCAGTGTGTGTACAAGTGTACCATGTACTGAGAACCAGTAGCAGTTATCTCCTCAAACATGACTGTCAGAACCAGTCTGTGTGAAGAGGTGTTGTTCCAGTTTTGTTGTTGAATTTATATCAAGACTAAGCGAGGAAGGGAGATGCCTGGGTGGTGAGAGGTAGCAGTGAGGCTGCAAGTTGGTAGGTCGAGCAGTTGTGGTGGGGAGAAGTGTTGGGAGTAAGCTGGGTGTTTAGTGTGGGGAGAGGAGGGGTTGTGGATTGTTGGGGAAAACAGCAGGGATTGTGGATTGTTGGGGAAAACAGCAGGGATTGGGGAAGGATAGCAAGGGCAGGGAAAGGAGAGAAGGGGTGGGGGAAGGAGAGAAGGGGTGGGAGAGAAGAGAAGGGGTAGAGGAAGGAGAGAACGGGTAGAGGAAGGAGAGTAAAGGTAGGGGAAGGAGAGAAGAGGTGGGGGAAGGAGAGAATGGGTGGCGGAAGGAGAGAAGGGGTGGGGAAAGGAAAGAAGTTGTCGGGGAAGCAGAGAAGGGTGGGGGAAGCAGAGAAGGGGTCGGGGAAGCAGAGAATGAGTAGGGGAAGCAGAGAAAAGGTGAGGG
>NW_027195416.1:50000-52500 GCF_038502225.1 Cherax quadricarinatus | reverse complement strand
AGAAAAAATATATCATCTTTTTTAGAGCTGGTAATGTCTTCAAAAGTTTAGAACGCTTTAATTAATTCAACAGTTGAGCATCCATCTGCCAAGCTTACGACTCTCCCAGAAGAGAGGGTCGTTACTGAGAATACAACCGACATTTTCATCTTTTTAAAAACATAAAGAAACTTTTCTCATTTTACAAGTGCAAGGAAAAAAAGGCAAGAATACATTTTAGCGCAGCGCAAGAGCCATTCTTGCAGGGCAACTGGGGCCAGGCACTCAGAGTTTGCCTATCTCGACCTCCATTATAGTGGGGGACACCAGCAGTTCCCATTTTCTATCCGTTTTCTAACTCAAAGCTGCCCCGTGGCGCACAACTCCTCGCTCTTAACTTAAGATTCTCCCTATTCTAACAATAATTATAATCTTTATTTCTTCAAGTACATGTACAAGGTATACAGACCATAGCTGACATCAATGACATACTACTATATAGAAAGCCGCTTGTTATGCTGAACATTTCTGGCAAATTAGGTCAATTTTGTCCCAGGATGCGACCCACACCAGTCCACTAACACCCAAGTACTAATTTTACTGATGGGTGAATATAGACAGCAGGTGTCTTAAGGAAACACGTTCTAATGTCTCCACCCGTACCGGGGATCGAACCACGGACCTCGGTGTGTGAGCTGAATGCGCTATTGCTCAAGCTAGCAACATATCGTCTTAATCACTGCCGCCCCTCCAATAACACATAACGAAATACTTTGCATTTTTACTGCACTCTAAAAGTTTGCTGGTGGAACGGAGGATACTGAGACGAGGATCACGGACCGTCCATGTAGGCTCTTGCTGGTGGAACGGAGGATACTGAGACGAGGATCACGGACCGTCCGTGTAGGCTCTTGCTGGTGGAACGGAGGATACTGAGACGAGGATCACGGACCGTCCGTGTAGGCTCTCAACTTAGCCTGGCAAGGAAGGATTACACACATATCTTCTACTTGGGACTCAAATCTTTTACATTTAAAATATCTTTTGTAAACTCGCTCACTCTTTCTACTTAATGTCACACATTTCCTCCCCAACTTAGTTAATTTGTCGTGGTCATCCAATCTTTGTGTTTTGCATTCAATATTTACTTTATACTTTCTTACAAACTTTAATAAACTATTTGGTTCTGACTTACTATTAATAACTTTTTCTTTTTCATAGATTCTGTGTAATATACATGGAGAAATATATTATTAATAATAATAATAATAATAATAATAATAATAATAATAATAATAATAATAATAATAATAATAATAATAATTTTTGCAATTAGTTCTGCATATATAAAGGGACTATAACATACATGAAGGGATTGAAAGATATATATATTTATGCAAATATATAAAACTCATTACATTTACGAATTCTGTTTACCATTTATGTTCATTCCAGCCTCGTAAGTTGTCCAATTTATTTTTTATAGCAAAAATCTTCAATTTCTATTATAACTTTTTTCTTTCATTTTTTTTTACAGTAACTCTTCATTATAATAGTTCGCCTGGTATATTATTTAAGCCCTCGTTTATCTTATCACTTTTGACTTTGTGTTATTCTGTGACAGGATTTCAGTAGGTTAGTGAGGCAGGACTTACCTTCTTTAAATCCATGTTATTACAACCCAGGCACAATAAGGCCTGTTATCCTGGGTGTAAAGGGAAGCAAGGAGCAGAACACAGATGAATGACTTTGCAATATTATTTCCTTCACCAAGAGCAATAGTAATTATTTACAAGTATGTACACTATATACAGGTGGAAATGTATGTGTACAGCACGGTTAATCAAAGGCCAAGACACAGCCTGGAGACAGAATGGACAAGTGGTAATGGTCACCACTCACCTGTCCACCAAGGGTGGACAGGTGAGTGGTGACCATTACACTTCCACAACTGCCAGACCAACCTTCTCATTGGCTGAACCTGGGTGCTGATCGAACGATGGGGCCCCATCATTCAACCCTTAGTACTGGTTCGCTGGTTGGGGAGATAGCCTTTCAATGAGGGTGTGTACATGCGCCGAATAAAGTTTACGTATTCTTTGCATGCCATACATATTGACTTTCTGTAACACAGTCCCTTCTTTTTGGGTGCTCCAGTCTTTTCCTGATTATCTTTTTCAATACTTTGGACGGTATACATTCCAGTGACACTAGTCTGTAATTCAGTGTATCTTCTTGTCTGTCTCCCTGGTTCTATACTGGAACCACATTTGTAATTGTTGGGTAGTTTGTCTTCCCGTCTTTAGTGACATAATACTTTGATATAGTTCACAGTCCTCAGGTTCCTCCTCTCACTCTGCATGTTGATATGTTGTCAGGCTTCGAGGCTTTTAATGTGTTAAACTCTTCTAGTAGTGTCGTTACGTCCTCATTTGATGCGTGTGTACTCACTGTGTTATGCTGGCTGGGGTCGATACTGAGCTCCTGTCCCCGCCTTCTAGAGAATGTTGAAAATGGTATA
>NW_027195416.1:0-47500 GCF_038502225.1 Cherax quadricarinatus | reverse complement strand
TTACCACTACTTCCACTACCAGCCTTACCACTACTTCCACTACCAGCCTTACCACTACTTCCACTACCAGACTTACGACTACTTCCACTACCAGCCTTACCACTACTTCCACTACCAGCCTTACCACTACTTCCACTACCAGCCTTACCACTACTTCCACTACCAGCCTTACCACTACTTCCACTACCAGCCTTACCACTACTTCCACTACCAGCCTTACCACTACCACCACTACTTCCACTACCACCACGTCTTTTCCTTCCTCCTGGTCCCGTCATAGTACTCAATTATACTGGCTCCCTGACTCTCTTGTGTTAGTGTGACTTTGTAAATGGAAGCTTTATGTCCTAAAACTGAGTGAAATAAAGCTAAATGGGGTTTCAAGTTAGTAAGGAGAGGTAAAGGCATTGAATTTGATGGTGGTGGTAGTAGTTGTGAAATATTCACCAGGATACAGTGTGTCCAGACGGTGGTAGTGGTTGTGAAATATTCACCAGGATACAGTGTGTCCAGACGGTGGTAGTGGTTGTGAAATATTCACCAGGATAGTGTGTCCAGACGGTGGTAGTGGTTGTGAAATATTCACCAGGATACAGTGTGTCCAGACGGTGGTAGTGGTTGTGAAATATTCACCAGGATACAGTGTGTCCAGACGGTGGTAGTGGTTGTGAAATATTCACCAGGATACAGTGTGTCCAGACGGTGGTAGTGGTTGTGAAATATTCACCAGGATACAGTGTGTCCAGACACTAGTCTTGATCTAAAGATGACCCATAACTAGTTAAGTATCCGCTGGCTTACCCCAGCCACCTATCACACGCCATTTAAAAACAAAGCAAAGGACCACTGCATAAGTGTATCCCTAAGATAATGACACTTCTACGACATCCAATTCTAGCGTATCTGAAAGAAGGAAAGGTAAACGAGTGTCCATAATGTTGAATAATTGTCGAACAAGATGAATAGGAATAAATATTTAACTTCATGAATCATGGTTTAGATGCAAGTGGAAGGTGAGTAACAGTGTTTATGCTCTTGACGGGTAACATAATTATAGAGGAAAGGGAGATTGTAAGAGGCTTTTAATAAATTTTACAGAATTTTCAGCTGAGAATTATTAATTAATTTGGTGTGACTTTGTAAATGGTCCAAGTCGGGCCGAAACGTCGTCATAAGTTCCTCCTTTGTGTGGGTTATTTGTGTATTGTTTCAGTCACAGTATTGTGCCTTTTTTTCTTAAATTTGGAAGAATGGACTCTCTAGTAGCAGATAATTAGGAAAGTCAGGAATGCACTGTATAAATCACAATAAACTTTTAAATAAACTATACTTAGAATTAAGCAATATATATTTCGAGAAAAAAATAACTGAATATACGATATGTATGGTTAGCACTGAGCAGCAGCCGGAATAAAAGTAAGAGAAAGGTGGAGTAGGAAGAAAATGGTGTTACTGGGTAAGACATTTCTTGAACTGTTCTGGAAAACTGTTCTGACTTTGCTCATTGTTAATGAAGCATTACCACTTTTTTCCGCCTGTGTGTGTGACCTAATTCATGTTTGTATAAATAAATCGTTACGACTGTGACCGGATATAAACATGTAAATAGTTTATTACCATTGTAACTTGCTCAGTTATCAAAACTTTGGGTCCCAATCTCTGGACCCATTATGTACCTCTGTCATCTTTTTGACTACCACCCACAGGATGGGTATGAGGTAAGTGAAGTAGGTAAGTGAAGTAGGTAAGTGAAGTAGGTAAGTGAAGTGGAGCTGAATAAAGAAAGGATAGTTAATAAGACGTAGTAGCAAGTGTTGCTAGAGAAATAACAAGGGTGGGATTATTGTTATATTCTTGGGTAAACTTTAAGGATCGTCAAGAGACGGCAACAGTGAGGGAAAAGTGATGAGGATTATAATAACAATAATAATAATAATAATAATAATAATAATAATAATAATAATAATAATAATAATAATAATAATAATAATAATAATCTTTATTTGTATAAGTATATGTGCAGGGTATACCTGGCTAACTGACATCGGTGACATACTACTCTACAGAAAATCCCTTATTATGCAAACATTTCGGGAAAATTAGGTCAATTTTGTCCCAGGATGCGACCCACACCAGTCAACTAACACCCAGGTATCAATTTTACTGCTAGGTGAACATGAACAGCAGGTGTCCTATGGAAACACGTCCTAATTTGCTTATGGTTAAGTGACTCTGGCCTGCTAAAGTAGCTTATTATACATTTGTTGTAAAATCAGCCATCTGTAACCTTATTTTCTTTTCTTATTTTTTTTCAGATGGCAACACCGGAGGCGAACCTGACGGGTGTGCGAGGATCTGGGGACGTAAGTCCCGGGCACGCAGCACCTCCCAGACACCTGCACAATTTCAACACCTTCCAGTTCGTATCACAGTTAGTGTCGGCCACACCACCGTACCTCTTCAACATGTCGGCACCATTTCCCGGCAATTTCTTCAGCGACTTGTTGCGGCGCATGGCACCTCGCGCGGGCACGCCAGGGCTGCCCCCTGACCAGACGCTGCAGCAGCACATCCGGGCTGCCCTGCTGGCCAAGAGCGCGCCCCCGCCCCCGCCATCCCTTCCACCGACGGTGATGCCACCGCCGCTGGATTTGGCTGCCGCCACCCACCGTTCGCCCGCGCCACTGCAGCTGCACCACGAGAAGGGTATCAAGCGCTCACTGTTCTCTGACGTGTCAGCGTTGAGCTCCAGCGAGGACGAAGGAGGTGCTAAGAGACCTCGTCTGGAGAGTGAGGGACGTGAGGCAGACAAGCACCCTCCTGAGGGCCTACCTGCCCCCTTCCTCATGCAAGCCCCATTCTTGCCCACCTCGGTTCCCCCTCCTCATGACGTACTCAGCCCATGGTCCACCCGGGCCTCGCTCCTTCGCCCGCAGGTACCCATGGCTGCCCACGTGCCGCCCACGCCCTTGGACCCGTACCGTTTGCTGCTGGACCTGCGACTGGCGGGGCAGTTGCGCACTATGGCGGCCACACAGGCGCTGCATAACAAAGATAGTGCTATAGGCGGCGGAGGCGGGGGAGGGTTGGGGCTGCACCCACCTATATCCGCCCACTCACCCATCACCCTCTCCAAGTCTCTCTCGTCACGCAACTCGCCTCCACTTTCAGACACCCGCACCCCTCGGGACGACCCGCCCCCAGTCAGCACTAACATGGGTGTCCTACACGGTGGTGACGACAGAGTGTCGGCCTTCCACCCGCCCTCACGCCCACACCCCGACCCCGCCGATACTAGTGACGAAGACACAGGGGATCGCCGCAGTTGTAGCCGCAGCAGCAGCGGCAGCGCTTCCAGCAGTGCCAGGGAGGGGCTGGGACCTCAGTACATCTTTAAGCACCTCACCCAAATATACCGCACCATCGACGGTCATAAGGTAGAGGGTATCGACGGTATGGATGAGAGCCGTCACGAAGAAGGGCGCAAGGAGGCGCCCCCGGGCTCTCCTGAGGGCAGCAGGGGCATCAGCATGAGTGACCCCCGCGGGGAGGGACAACACGAGCAGCGAGCAGATGATGATGGCCGCACCAAGGAAGGTTGATGGCGGGCCCCGTCTCACTCACCGCTGTGGCAGGGAGCCTCTGGGGCCCCACACTGCACTACGGGGGCCACCACAGCCTCAACACCCACCGGTGTATAATACTGTTGCCAAAAGGAAACCGGAGCCAAAGCTCGCCTTTCATGATACAACCTCACTTTCTTACCTTCAATGTGATAATATTGTTTGCTATCATTTGCGCCTCTATGTTTTATTAAGTTCCTGGTGCTGGCGTTCTTGTGACGTCACTAAAGCAACGCTCCCCTCCTCAAAAGATCTCGTTAGTCATTCAGTGTTCAATGTATAGCTCACTAAGAGAACTAAATGTCCAATTTTATTGTTTTGACTCATTCTTTGAGAATTATTTAGATGCCAAAGGTAGTGTAGGTGTATAGACATCCTGTGTATATGAATTATGTCTCCTTCCAAAAACCAGTGAGCCGGAAGTGGCCCCGCGGGCCACGGGGCCATACTAACCTTCACGAAGGTTCTGGAAAAAAACCGTCATGACTAGATCTGGAAAGTTTACATCACACATGTATGGAATTGCGGCAAACTGTGCTTACTTGTAAGCAGGCGTGAAAGTTAACATTGTAAGCCGAGCCTAACGTTGTAAAATATTACCTGGCTAAGGTTGGGTTAAACCTCGCTTGTTGGGTGATTTTTTTTTAATGGTGTAATATCAGAACCTAGAATGTCCTAACGGTTTATTTCCTGTTCCCTCTGTCTTAACGGGACTGGTTCTTATTCTACGCCGTACCCAGCCTCTTTAACCTCACACTCTGGTTCTTCGTCTTGTGGGCAATCAGCAAAACTCTGTACCTGTGAACCAATGTCCCAGTTATCGACAAAACTGTGCTGAACTGTCGACCTATTGAAATCCTAATAATTAAAGTATGAGAGCTAATATTTCATGGACAGTCCTTGCAGTGAAATTAATTGAAAATATAAATAAACATTTAGGTATGAATTATAATCATACACAAAAATTTTACTATGAAAAACTAGCAAGGCAGATTATTATTATTATAATCATAAAGAAGCGCTAAGCCACAAGGACTATACAAACTAGCAAGGCAGAGCCTAGTACACCGTATCTTAGTTTCAAATAACCATGTTGATAGTGTGTTACAAGTACTAGTTTTTTCTCTATGTACTACGACTGTCGCTCAAAAATATTTTTTACTTGTGTTTCATACAGATATGCAATCCTTCGCAGCGCTGTATGACCCTTGCGAATTTAGCGCTGAATTTTTATTATAATAATGTGCAATCCTTCATTGGATACTAAATTGCGGATATTCTTTTCTATAAATATTTATGAAAATGTGCATTACAAATGTGACTGTTATGGTGAATTAGTATAAGTAAACAATAAGGTGCCTCAGTATTAGACATTAGCAGCCATAATATTCCAAACTGCACCTAACATTTACTGATAACTTATCAGCTTTTATATTGTTCGTGCAACAAGCTAAACAAGGAGAACTGAGGTATTAAACGCCATCTTTCTCGGTTTCCTTACACACTATTTCCATTAAAAAAAAATAAAAGTTTACCGGACCCAGTTGACCGAAATGTTGCATGAAGTAACAACAGGTAGCATGTAAGTGAATCAATGTGCAATGTTTTCTGACTTGACTGGCTACGTACAGTAGGGAGCTTTATCATTCAATTATATTAGTTTTTTGCACGTAAAGTTTCGGGTTACTGAGTCATAGTGTCGGCCATATTGGGCGTCATGCAGCACTGGTAACCTAGTATCATTTTTCTAAGCCTCAACGATGGTTCTTGCTTCTTGTACTCTTGAGTGAAGTAATCGGCATGATGATTGGTCAAATGTGACATGTTCCAGCGGGAATTTGGAAGAGGAAAACAGAGGATTTCTGTCATTGGGTAAAAAGACTCTGAGTCATCATAAGAATTACTTTTGAGAGATGCCCTGATGCTGATGAGCTCTTGATCAGGAGAACTGGAGCTACCATCCCTTACTGTGAATTAAACCTGATTACCATCCATTTCCCAGGCGCTGTATGACTTAAAAGTTTAATGCTTCCCCATGAATTTAATAATAAAACAGAATACTATAGTCTATGCAGCGAACATTTAATGTCCTTTAATACTTATATCCCATAATTTTATTTTAGATGATAATGATTAAATTGGGTAGTCACAGCGTCACAAGTTCATTGTAAGTGTAGCCTAAAGTGGACGATATATGGGGAGGCAAATCTTCACATCAGTTAACAGATGGATAATTATTTATGGGATATATACAATGGTGGTATTTGACCACAAGTGTTGACAGATGGCGTGATGCAGCACCAGGTATTAGTGGTAAGGCGGTGAGCCCATAGGTGCTGAAAAAGACACGTTTAACAAAAGAAAACCTTTCATTAAATACCTGCACGAATTATTATTATTATAATCAAAAAGAAGCGCTAAGCCACAAGGACTATACAGCATACCTGCACGAAGCTTTATCAAGTATCTGATAAAACCTTCTGTAAGTAAAACGTCGACATCACTAGGCTATAATTCTTAATAAAATTTAAAGATTTTTCATTCTACTTCATATATTTTTGTATATAGTACTAGTCCTCAAGATTAGCTAAACACTGCACTGACCATGAGATGTTAATTTGCATACTTGTTTTTATACAGGTATTGGTAAGATGTGTTCTGGAAAACGGTCGCCAAAGCGTATAACGCCAAAGTTATATTAATATTTTTAAGTTATCAGCTTCACGTCTATACTTAAAGACAATCAATGTCTTACAATCAGTTCTCGCAGGCTTCCAAATGGTTTAAGAGTTATTCTTCCGTGAACTAGTGAAAGAAGTCGCCATTCGAATTCCAGTCCAGAGTGTTTACAAAAAATATATTACGTGTAAGTACCTATACCTTGACTTCCTTTAAGCTGTAACCAAGCTTACGTTATCATAGGAAAGAGCACCCACGTTATTTTAAATGGGTGGCTTAATATTTATGGTAATGGAGACTCAGTATTTAAATTCTCGACGAAGTTCTTCACAAAAGTTGTAGCAAATCGTTGATGGTGATAATAATAATTTAATATCGAATGACGACTTGCTCTCGTAATGATTCTTCAGTACTGTATGTACATAGCCTTTACCTTATACATGCTTTCATGTCTTATAATGGCCCACGAGTGTAACTGCTCCTTGAGGGTCGGGTGAGGCCGGCAACCACTGCTGATGCAGAGATACAACTCCTTCCATGACACTAATACTACACGCTTTCAATACGATAAACATGCACTAAAATACATTAGCAGTCTGTTGAGAAATAGCGGCCAAGTTGTAGAAGATGAGGCTATTGACCAGTGGCGAGACAAGAAATTACCAGCGATTCGAAGTGATGAGGCTACTAATTGATGAGCCAGTGTCGGCAGTGAAGAAATTACTAATAGGAGAAATAATTCTGCTTAATAAATGATTAGCAAGACTGCTAACGTTGGGGTCAAAACAGGTTCATCACTTCTCGCGTAGCTTTCCAACAACGCCATATTACAAGAAAATGTCTCTTGTAACAATAATTTAAAGGGGTACAGGTAAACAAAATATTAAATGCCTCGGGATAATAAAAATGCAGTTGTATGGTGTCTCTGGTAGTTGGTGTCTCGGTGGTAGCCGGACTAGTCAATGGCCACTTCCACGAAGCTTAATTCTGCTGCTTCTTGGCGTGACGTTGCTATTATGTTCATAGTGATAGTGTCACTATCATTTTGCCACTGCTGTAGTGCGAGAGGACCGTCAGGAGAGCTACTAGATGACGTGCAGTGGCTCCCGACCCTCTAAGATCTCCGGGCTTGTGTGTTGTGTACATCTTCTCCAGTCAGTATTAGGGAAACTCTGTGTTTACGTAAGGAAATATAGGTGGCTGTTAACTTGCCCATGTTTTTGACACCACCTGGATTTACACATCTGACGCCATATAACCCCATCAAGTTAAAACGTACTGATAGTAAAGCCGCTATGAACAAAGACTTGGACAACGTATCACTGCACAGTGATACTGAGGCAGTCTGTTTATGCCGATTTTCCTACCATATACTTTCACGTTATTGTGAAGGTATCAAGATTAAGAACGTAATCCTTCTGTTGTCGCAACAAATAAGAGTAACCAAGCTTTGCCATGATGTATTTATATCCCAAATCAAAATTACTGGAATTTAACTTAACATGTAAAATCTATTATAGTGAATGCAATGTTCCAGAAACCAATAAGATACAGAATTGGTATTAAGCACCTATGCATAATAATACTTAAATTTACTAGTAAGTGATCGTACCTGTGTCTGAAGTAAAGTCTGTATAGTGTTGTCTTGTTTCTCATGTAAATAAGAGAAGACGAATTTGAAGACCTGTGTTTTATTTAGATCCATCCCTAGTGTTAATGATTCATACACTGTCTCAAACTAGCACAAGCATTCTCTTAAGCGCACCAGTCATACTCATACACAAGCCATCCCTATCTCTCTCTCTCTCTCTCTCTCTCTCTCTCTCTCTCTCTCTCTCTCTGTTTCCCTAACTCTCTCTCTCTGAGTTCAGTTAGTACATAAATGAAGGGTCTTTAAAAAAATTATGCTTGCTTAGTGTCTCAGGAAGTCAAAATACCAAAAGAACAAACTGTCATTGGGACAATGATTCTCTGTGTAGAGCTTACAATCAAATCATAAAGCTCTACTTTTAGCGCTTTCTTTTGATTATAATAATAATACCTAATAACAATAATAATAATAATGTTCTACACAGCGAAACATTGTTCATATAGAAGCTTCTTCTCCAGCTTGTCTATCTTCATGCTAGTCAGCAATGTGTTGTTACATCCAGAGAGCATTTTGGGAGAAGATAATTGGACACATGCTGCTCTTGTGTCTAATTCTTCATCTTGTCGGTATTGTATACCATTGTATTGTATACCATTGTATATTGTATACCATTGGATGACACACTCTGGCGATAACCAATCTTTTTCACGTCAATTTCCAGCATAACCTAAAGATAGCTCAGAGGCAAGTTTATCAGTACGAGGCTGTAGGTTTACAATTATGAACAGTAATAAAAATTAGGTTTATACCTGACTGTTTAAATGAACCTAAATCGCTGAGCATCTTAATAAAATATTAGTATGATGTATATTATATTATTATTATTATTATTATTATTATTATTATTATTATTATTATTATTATTATTATTATTATTATTATTATTATTATTATTATTATTATGTTTTGGAGGAGGGAAACAGGGAACACCTTATAGCAGAATAAAATCAAATTATTTTTTTTTATTGTTATTAACACATTGGCCGATTCCCACCAAGGCAGGGTGGCCCGAAAAAGAAAAACTTTCACCATCATTCACTCCATCACTGTCTTGCCAGAAGGGTGCTTTACACTACAGTTTTTAAAATGCAACATTAACACCCCTCCTTCAGAGTGCAGGCACTGTACTTCACATCTCCAGGACTCAAGTCCGGCCTGCCGGTTTCCCTGAATCCCTTCATAAATGTTACTTTGCTCACACTCCAACAGCACGTCAAGTATTAAAAACCATTTGTCTCCATTCACTCCTATCAAACACGCTCACACATGCCCGCTGGAAGTCCAAGCCCCTCGCACACAAAACCTCCTTTACCCCCTCCCTCCAACCTTTCCTAGGCCGACCCCTACCCCTGTCATGTAGGGGGGTAATTGAACGTATCGGATATAAGTGGGGAATATGGGAGTAAGGGATTATGTAGGCAGGGGAGAGGCAGGCGAGGTGGTAGGAGTGAGATGATTAGCGGAGGTAGGTAGGTAATGACAGGTCAGTGGTGACCACCACGACACTCTCATTAACTCTACACTACTCACTAACATATGCCTCGCCCATTCTTCACTTATATATAAACATAATAAAATATAAGAAAAAAGAATAAATAACGGTGGGCAGTGAATATTACTATTCTACTCAAACACAGTTTATTATTAAGTCCTTGTACAATAATATATTTGGGAACAGGAGTACATCATTGGGGTTTAGATAAATGGGGTGGTACACATAAGCAGTGAGACAGGGAAATACAATCAACTTGACGAAAATGAATATAACTTACAAATAGTACAGAGGACAGTTCACTACAGGAACTAAGCCACAGGTCCCAAGACCTACACAGCACGAGTACTCTGCCCAATGCCTCCAACAGTCTCCTCCAGAGACTTCAGCAGCCTTCTCCCGAGCCCTGCACCCCAGCAGCAGCTCCGCTCGAATCTTTGCTCAGGAGCTCTGCACCCCAGCAGCAGCTCTGCTCGAATCTCCTGATCATGCTCTTCCTTGGGCTTTTATGGTGGTCCAAGCACCCTCCTCAACCACGTGTACGACCTGACGCCTAGGTCTGACGCCGTCAAGAACAAAAGACCTCAGACGTGGGCGTGGCTACAGACGTTTGCCAAGGCAAGGTGTGACCATATAATTGGTTAAATTAGGTCTCCCCAGAGACCTCACAAGCCCAGCTGGACTACATCACATTCCCCTTTCTCCCCCAATTTAAAATATCTGAGAACTAGGACAATTTGTCCTAGTTATTAGACTATTTTAATCCTAACCCCTTAAATCTATTACAATACAAAGACAAAATTATACATAATACAAAATTATTCAACTACATATTTCCCTCAACCTTCTCATCTACCACAAGGCAGCGTAATCAGTACACCTCGCAGTTGGCCAGCATAACAGTTGCTCTCTGGTGCAAAGCCTCCTTACCCGTCATTTCTCCTTAAAACTAAATATCGGGCTCCAGTGCCTTCCCTACTTCTACTAGAAATGCACTAGCCAATGCTAGTCACCCTTGCACGTTAACCATTGGGCCAAACCTCTCTAGGCTTCTATGGCGTGGAAAACTGCTCCAACGGGTTGCATTCTTTCAAGTAACTGCAACTGGACCACTTCACGACCACCAAGGTCGCATTTTCGGCACACTTCACATGCACACTACAACATCTGAAAATCGAGACAGGGCAGGCATCGCAGCTAAGACCCTCCATTATCCTATGCCACTACTAGGATTCACTGGCCTCATAAAACAAGGCGGCCATAATCACTGGACCGTTTTCAAGGTCACCTTATTTCACACAGGTAACACTAACACTTCTGGCAAGTCAAAGTAGGCTGGGGACATCTCACACTCTTAATTGTCTCTCATGGCTGGCAGGGCATCCCCGCATACCTGTCGCACAGGTCGACCAGCAAGGCAGGACACACCTCCATGCCGCCCTTGAAAGCAGGCTGGTCCCAGCAGCTGGAGTCCATCTCCACGGCTCACGTCCTTCTACATCTCCGAGGATGGCAACTCCTTCATAGTAGATTCTCCTGTCCTGGCACACCAGCCAGAATCCCTCACACACCACTGCAGCATCACCGCCATCTCCTCTTGAGCTAGGCAGCATTGCAGCATCACAGCACGGCCACAGCATATCCATCATCACAGCACGGCCGTATCACAGCAGCACATAGCACGGCCGTATCACAGCAGCACACAGCACGGCCACAGCATAGCAGACAGCATCACAGCACAGCCACAGCATAGCAGACAGCATCACAGCACGGCCACAGCATAGCAGACAGGATCACAGCACGGCCACAGCATAGCAGACACCATCACAGCACGGCCACAGCATAGCAGACAGCATCACAGCAGCTGACAGCAGTAGCAGGCTATGGTCAGTTGCTCGAGGTGAGGTGAGGTCACTTCAAGTCATCAACAGCAGGTACGGTCACCCATCCCTGGCAACTGCGGGTAACTGGCGGTCCGCGGGTGATGGTCACAGAGGCTGGGTGACGCAGACAGACACCCACTACACTGGATGACAGACCAGGGCAGCAATACATCTACTGGGGCACATCAGCTGGGTGACTGGGCATATCAGGTGGGTAATAATCATAGGCATCTCTTCAGTGGGTGACAGTTGTGGGTGAGTCTTCCAAGGTGGGCTGGGTGACTTCTCATTCCTCTGTAAATATTCAATTTCGGCCAGTAATTGCTTCCCCCAAAAGTCTCACCCAAACACTGATATTCTCCACCATTTATCTCAAACCAACAACAAACTCCACCAAATATAATAATACAACCAAGCAATTATTCAGACCCACTGTCAAGAAAAGGTCAGTTAAGGTCACTAGGATTATATCATTATAATAACACAAAATCAAATGGTAGCATAAGTATAACCGAGCAGTCAAAAATAAGGCACATGGGACTGGTTCCTACTATAAAAATAATAAGAACCACCACCGCTTAGACACCATGTCATGTAGGGGGGTAATTGAACGTATCGGATATAAGTGGGGAATATGGGAGTAAGGGATTATGTAGGCAGGGGAGAGGCAGGCGAGGTGGTAGGAGTGAGATGATTAGCGGAGGTAGGTAGGTAATGACAGGTCAGTCGTGACCACCACGACACTCTCATTAACTCTACACTACTCACTAACATATGCCTCGCCCATTCTTCACTTATATATAAACATAATAAAATATAAGAAAAAGAATAAATAACGGTGGGCAGTGAATATTACTATTCTACTCAAACACAGTTTATTATTAAGTCCTTGTACAATAATATATTTGGGAATAGGAGTACATCATTGGGGTTTAGATAAATGGGGTGGTACACATAAGCAGTGAGACAGGGAAATACAATCAACTTGACGAAAATGAATATAACTTACAAATAGTACAGAGGACAGTTCACTACAGGAACTAAGCCACAGGTCCCAAGACCTACACAGCACGAGTACTCTGCCCAATGCCTCCAACAGTCTCCTCCAGAGACTTCAGCAGCCTTCTCCCGAGCCCTGCACCCCAGCAGCAGCTCCGCTCGAATCTTTGCTCAGGAGCTCTGCACCCCAGCAGCAGCTCCGCTCGAATCTCCTGATCATGCTCTTCCTTGGGCTTTTATGGTGGTCCAAGCACCCTCCACAACCACGTGTACGACCTGACGAATAGGTCTGACGCCGTCAAGAACAAAAGACCTCAGACGTGGGCGTGGCTACAGACGTTTGCCAAGGCAAGGTGTGACCATATAATTGGTTAAATTAGGTCTCCCCAGAGACCTCACAAGCCCAGCTGGACTACATCACACCCCGCCTTCTTTCCACTACAGACTGATACACTCTTGAAGTCATTCTGTTTCGCTCCATTCTCTCTACATGTCCGAACCACCTCAGCAACCCTTCCTCAGCCCTCTGGACAACAGTTTTGGCAATCCTGCACCTCCTCCTAACTTTCAAACTACGAATTCTCTGCATTATATTCACACCACACATTGCCCTCAGACATGACATCTCCACTGCCTCCAGCCTTCTCCTCGCTGCAACATTCATCACCCATGCTTCATACCCATATAAGAGCGTTGGTAAAACTATACTCTCGTACATTCCCCTCTTTGCTTCCATGGACAAAGTTCTTTGTCTCCACAGACTCCTAAGTGCACCGCTCACCCTTTTCCCCTCATCAATTCTATGATTCACCTCATCTTTCATAGACCCATCCGCTGACACGTCCACTCCCAAATATCTGAATACATTCACCTCCTTCATACTCTCTCCCTCCAATCTGATATCTAATCTTTCATCACCTAATCTTTTTTTGGTTATCCTCATAACCTTACTCTTTCCTGTATTTCCTTTTAATTTTCTTCTTTTACATACCCTACCAAATTCATCCACCAACCTCTGCAACTTCTCTTCAGAATCTCCCAAGAGCACAGTGTCATCAGCAAACAGCAACTGTGACAACTCCCACTTTATGTGTGATTCTTTATCTTTTAACTCCACGCCTCTTGCCAAGACCCTCGCATTTACTTCTCTTACAACCCCATCTATAAATATATTAAACAACCACGGTGACATCACACATCCTTGTCTAAGGCCTACTTTTACTGGGAAATAATTTCCCTCTTTCCTACATACTCTAACTTGAGCCTCACTATCCTCGTAAAAACTCTTCACTGCTTTCAGTAACCTACCTCCTATACCATACACCTGCAACATCTGCCACATTGCCCCCCTATCCACCCTGTCATACGCCTTTTCCAAATCCTAAAGCCTCCTTATTCATCTGCTATCCTATTGTCCGTCTTACTCTTAATTCTTTCAATAATAACTCTATCATACACTTTACCAGGTATACTCAACAGACTTATCCCCCTATAATTTTTGCACTCTCTTTTGTCCCCTTTGCCTTTATACAAAGGAACTATGCATGCTCTCTGCCGATCCCTAGGTACCTTACCCTCTTCCATACATTTATTAAACAATAGCACCAACCACTCCAAAACTATATCCCCACCTGCTTTTAACATTTCTATCTTAATCCCATCAATCCCGGCTGCCTTACCCCCTTTCATTTTACCTACTGCCTCACGAACTTCCCCCACACTCACAACTGGCTCTTCCTCACTCCTACAAGATGTTATTCCTCCTTGCCCTATACACGAAATCACAGCTTTCCTATCTTCATCAACATTTAACAATTCCTCAAAATATTCCCTCCATCTTCCCAATACCTCTAACTCTCCATTTAATAACTCTCCTCTCCTAATATATTATTTATTTATAGAATAATCCGTCTCAGGTGAGACCAAGAATTAGATCAATACCAAACTTTTTAAGCTATGAACAAACCAAGCAAGTTATTTAACAAAGCATTTCAACCATGCATTAGTCTTCTGAAGAACAATTTCCCAACTTTTCTGACAGATTAAAGAGGACTAGGGTATATGTATATACATTTCCTGATGCTGGTAAAGCGCTCTTGATCCAAGAAATTAGAGGTACCATCTACCATAGATCAAACATGATTATCCTCCCTTCAACCTTCTCATTGCCCAGGCGCTACGTGGCCCATATTGGTTAGCGCTTCTCCATAAATAGTACAAAGTTCTTATAAAACAATATAATAATCCTGACATATGGTATATCTCTCAAACAGTGAACGTCTTAGTTTATATAGTTGCAAGCTGTACGATATAAGACATTAATAACTCTTATAACCTTTCATCAATATTCCATGACCGTTCCCAGAATAATCTAAATATATGTCTGATTCATAGTGATAAATAAATAGTCCCGCAGATGTAGCTTGTGATATATATTGTCCAATACAAATCCGAAGTAGAACAGCGGTGAAAAATATTATTATTATACAGAGAAGTACTAATTAACTCATAGGGGTCTTACAGCATCTGGGAAATGGGAGGCAATTAGGTTTTGCCTTAGGAAGGAAAGCATGGCTCTAATTCCTCGAATCAAGAGCCTTTCACTGGCATCATTGGCACTCCCACGTGCAGGCGTGAAAAGTTAGGGCAGAGAGTCCTATCACCTGTGGTGATACAATATATTGACAAGAAACAATGTGGTCCTTAAAACCAGCATCCTCACGAGTCTTGATGCCGGTGATATGGAACTAAGAAATCAGAGCTGTCCTACACTTCCTTCGCCTAAATTTAATTGCCTTCCATTTCCCATTGTCACGACTCCTACGAGTTTAACGCTCCTCTATAACTGTAATAATAATTAGCTTAATAAGCTGAAGGGCTCGTCTTTTGACAGTGGTAAGATTACAACACTTTTATATTAGCACATTCAATTATACATTGTTGAGTACTAACGTCAAAAATAAATATGGAAAGCGCAAGTTAAGCTTTAGTAAAATTAAGTCAAATAAATTATATACATAAGGAAGCGCTAAACTTGTAAGGGTCATAGCACCTTGGGATGGGGGGTAATAAGATTTGATTCACGGAAGGGTTGTTTGGTTTCAATTCCTTGGATCAGGAAACATCACCAGCATAATTGAAAAAAATATATTAGCTTAATGTCAAGATGGACAAGCCTCGCCCTCGATGTTCACAATGGTTGACGTTTCCACCAGTTTTATCACTATAATTTATGAAACACAAAAAGTAAACACGTTTTAATTATTTCCATATCTCCTCACGTGTTCATATCTCTATATGTTGCTAGTAGTGCCATATATACCAAGGATATTAATGATATCAGTGAGCATAATCAACACGTAAGCAGTGGATATTCCTACCACATGTTGCTGTTGTTACTTTTTAAGGGTCACAACGGCTTGTGTCAACTCATGGAAGTCGGGTGTTTAAACATTCACTTAGACCTTATTTACTGCTCAGACTGCCCCTGGCGCCGAGGAAGGAATACCTAGCATGTTGAATGTGGACACGAATGTCTGCCTCGAAACCAGAGCCGTTGAGAAGAATTGGAACTATAAGATATTGACTTCCTTTACTTTCTCCATAAATATGCTTATCTTTACACATGTCATTATGATGGACAAATTGATCTGCTAGTTCCTATTTGTACTATTTTGATTTCTTCAAAACCCTTTACTAGTTCTGTTTGGGAAACCAAAACATATTCGACGTTCTCTTTATTAATGCTTGCTTAGTTATCGACTTGATCATGCTCCTGGATGCCTTTGCGAGAGGGACTTTGAGGCAAATCGTAGTAGAACATGGTACAGGCAAAGTAAAACCTTGGACTGTACAGTATAAACTGTTTAACTGTATAATAATGCATGGTGCACCAGGGACAGCTCGGGGTGTCCACCAGGTGTAACAAAAGACATGTGCCGCCAGCCGTCACATGTTTTCCTGTTACACCTGACGCACCATGGCAACGTCAAAGAGATGATCTTCAGCAAGAGCTCAACGGAAGGATTCATCAGAATCATCAGTGAGTACCAAGTGGATCTGAGGGCTGGTGGTCACTTCCACCGTGTGTCAACAACTTGCTGTCTGATCTTATGTGGTCGCATTCAGTGATGGAACAAAAATAAATAATTTTATGCTTATATCTATATTGGATAACTACAGTTCTTTGAATCAAAAGTCATTCACCTGCATAACAGCGCGTCGTGTTAGTCAACATTAAATTTGTACGCTAATTCATGTCCCTATCTCCAGTTCATGCTCCATAACACAACGATCTTTGTGTAATTTCTAATGTAAAATAATAATATTGGACAATACACTTATATGTTTGCTCGATTTTAATCATTAGGTTTTGTTTACACACTAAGTTTGACACGAACTTGCATCTTTCTATTATTAAATGATAATATTTCTCATTTTTCCCATCTTCTTTATTGCGCCATCTTAGGATATTTCTCAGCTGTGCCACTGAGTTATCACATGGGTGGAAATCCTGTAATTACACATTTTGATGAGATCTTTAGATTTTTACATTATGAGCCGGGAAACCAGTGGAAGTCCTCAGTCATATAACAGAAAGTTTTACCAAACAGATCATCATATGACAGTCCAGCGACAGGAGAGATATCCATATTTTTCCTAACAGTTGAAATGCCAGCACAATATTACTTATGTAGATACCTATTTTGTCTAGCTGTTTGGTAACTGTTTTCCTTTTTGTCTGGTGAAATCCATTTTTTTGTTAATTTTTTTGTACTCTGCCACAACTACTTTTTAAATAATTTTACTATTGCATTATTTTAATTTATTTTGAGGTATAACACCTCGTCTTTTGATCTCTAAAGAGATTCCTTAGAACACTCCAGTTATCTATGTCAAAGTGCCATGATGGTAAATGTCAATAAATATCTTGATCTATATTCTTCTGTTACATTATATATACACCTAGTAGTGTATAGGCTACCTAGGTGATAGTCGGGTGTATAGGTATCATCCCCCCCCCCAAAAAAAAAAAAACAGTGGGAATAAACCATGGTCCTGCGCCTTTTGTGGATTGATAATCTAATGGGGTAAAATAACGCCATAAATATTTTCTTAACCCTCTTTTGTTGTAGAATGATCACCATTCACACATGTCTGGTAAAATGATCATCACTCACGCGTCTGGTGGTATGACGACCACCCAAACGTCTAGTGGCATGATCACCACCCAAACGTCTAGTGGCATGATCACCACCCAAACGTCTAGTGGGATGATCACCACCCAAACGTCTAGTGGCATGATCACCACCCAAACGTCTAGTGGGATGATCACCACCCAAACGTCTAGTGGCATGATCACCACCAAAACGTCTAGTGGCATGATCACCACCCGAACGTCTAGTGGGATGATCACCACCCAAACGTCTAGTGGCATGATCACC
Source organism: Cherax quadricarinatus (assembly GCF_038502225.1). Lineage (NCBI taxonomy): Eukaryota > Metazoa > Arthropoda > Malacostraca > Decapoda > Parastacidae > Cherax > Cherax quadricarinatus. Next base: position 29,729 of record NW_027195416.1, on the reverse strand, counting down.
ACCCAAACGTCTAGTGGCATGATCACCACCCAAACGTCTAGTGGCATGATCACCACCAAAACGTCTAGTGGCATGATCACCACCCGAACGTCTAGTGGGATGATCACCACCCAAACGTCTAGTGGGATGATCACCACCAAAACGTCTAGTGGCATGATCACCACCCAAACGTCTAGTGGGATGATCACCACCCAAACGTCTAGTGGGATGATCACCACCCAAACGCCTAGTGGGATGATCACCACCAAAACGTCTAGTGGGATGATCACCACCCAAACGTCTAGTGGGATGATCACCACCAAAACGTCTAGTGGCATGATCACCACCCAAACGTCTAGTGGCATGATCACCACCCAAACGTCTAGTGGCATGATCACCACCCAAACGTCTAGTGGCATGATCACCACCCAAACGTCTAGTGGCATGATCACCACCCAAACGTCTAGTGGCATGATCACCACCCAAACGTCTAGTGGCATGATCACCACCCAAACGTCTAGTGGCATGATCACCACCCAAACGTCTAGTGGCATGATCACCACCCGAACGTCTAGTGGCATGATCACCACCCAAACGTCTAGTGGCATGATCACCACCCAAACGTCTAGTGGCATGATCACCACCCAAACGTCTAGTGGCATGATCACCACCCAAACGTCTAGTGGCATGATCACCACCAAAACGTCTAGTGGCATGATCACCACCCGAACGTCTAGTGGCATGATCACCACCCGAACGTCTAGTGGCATGATCACCACCCGAACGTCTAGTGGGATGATCACCACCCGAACGTCTAGTGGCATGATCACCACCCAAACGTCTAGTGGCATGATCACTACCCGAACGTCTAGTGGGATGATCACCACCCGAACGTCTAGTGGCATGATCACCACCCAAACGTCTAGTGGCATGATCACCACCCGAACGTCTAGTGGCATGATCACCACACATATTTCTGGATTGCTGCTATTATTATAATCATAAACAAACCGGAAAATATGAAGTAGTCATACAGCGTCTGGGGAAAGGGTTTCTAATCAGGTTTGATCCAAGGAAGGGGAAGGTGGTTCTAATTTCTTGGATCAAGAAAGAATATATACTCTCCACACCTCTCAGATATCACAAACAAATAAAGCTCGTCGTATCAATTTTAGAGATACGAATATAATATCAAAGGTCAGGTCAGGGAGATAAAACACCTCAATTATTGGGAGCGCTTGAGGTTCCTAAACCTGTATTCCCTGGAACGCAGGAGGGAGAGATACATGATTATATACACCTGGAAAATCCTAGAGGGACTAGTACCGAACTTGCACACGAAAATCACTCACTACGAAAGCAAAAGACTTGGCAGACGATGCAACATCCCCCCAATGAAAAGCAGGGGTGTTACTAGCACGTTAAGAGACCATACAATAAGTGTCAGGGGCCCGAGACTGTTCAACTGCCTCCCAGCACACATAAGGGGGATTACCAACAGACCCCTGGCAGTCTTCAAGCTGGCACTGGACAAACACCTAAAGTCAGTTCCTGATCAGCCGGGCTGTGGCTCGTACGTTGGTTTGCGTGCAGCCAGCAGCAACAGCCTGGTTGATCAGGCTCTGATCCACCAGGAGGCCTGGTCACAGACCGGGCCGCGGGGGCGTTGATCCCCGGAACTCTCTCCAGGTAAACTCCAGGTAATATCTCAAAGGTCAAGTTATATCTCAAAGGTCAGGTTATATCTCAAAGGTCAGGTTATATCTCAAAGGTCAAGCTATATATCAAAGGTCAGGTTATGTCTCAAAGTCAAGTTATATATCAAAGGTCAGGTTATATCTAAAAATGAATCGTGGATAAAAAAAAATATTAATCATGGAATAGACTCCATTAGGGAAGGAAAAAATCGACAGATGATTTACGATGGCTATGGTGGATTCCTTCATCCTTATGGCTGGTGAAGAGCTCTTGATCCAGCGAATTGGTGCTACCTTCCCCTTCCTTGGATCAAACCTGATTTTTAACATTTTCCCAAGTGCCATATGGCCCCTACAGTTTTAATACGTCCCTTTAAATACGATATTATTAATCATGGAGGGATGGAATAATGGCAGTACCTGCGCTGAATAACCAAAACTGGCAGAGTGCTTCATAAAATACAATACTTTGACTTATATGTGCCAAGCCTCACCCTTGGCAAACTTCACCCTCACACAAAATATTCCATATCAATACTGGATCCCACAATGTATATATCAGTGTATATATCATACCAATATTGAATATTGCAACACTATGAAATGGCATGTATATCTCATACCATACACTGGATCTGACAACATTATAAAGTACCATGTATATCTCCTGGGTTTTACATTATTGCTATATAAAACAAGTTCCTTCTTCAGAAACTCCACTACAAAAGCTTCAGACGCGAGACATTGTACTATTCCGATTAATTACACGTAACGAACAATGCGCTGGTTGTGATAAAGTTGGTAGAATTACCGACAATATGTAAAGTAAAAGGACACAAGTGCAACTAATGTGACATTTATTGTGGCAACGTTTCGCTCTCCAGGAGCTTTATCAAGCTTGATAAAGCTCCTGGAGAGCGAAACGTTGCCAAAATAAATGTCACATTAGTTGCACTTGTGTCCTTTTACTTTACAATGCGCTGGTTGTTAAAAGGCGTCGCTTCACATTACATATACTCTAAATATTTTTAATGTCGTGGCAGACTAGGCGATGTAAAGGTGAAAAAAAAAATAAGAGAAGAGGAAAGCAGGAGTTTAAGGATAATAAGAAGCCTGACGCTGCCGCCAGACAGGTCGCTTATACATCAGATCCACTGACGACTCTAAAGTCTGCCTCAATCCTCAGTAATGGAGAGCTAAGCGCATCGGATTTTCTCTGATCCCTCAGCGCGCGCGAGCCTAACGTAAATCATTAAAAACAGTCACTCAGGATTTCCAATAATGTCTTCTGGTATAATACTTTGGGAGCAACGGCCGTGAAGAGGGGACGGGTCCTCAAGAAAAGAGATTTCCTAAAGCACATCGGACAGCGTGATGGGCAGTGGCACACAGCTCTCACCCCACGATCCTTGTTTGATTCTTTATAAAACATAAAACATTCACTATCACTCACGTCTTAACTATCTTTCCAGAAATGAATAGATATCGCGTTCGGATGGTCCACGGAAAAAGTGCATCCCCCCCCCCTCCCCAGTGCAAGTACTGTACTTTCCACCTGCAAGATTTAAGTTTGCCTAAATGGTTTCTTGAATCCTCTGCTTAAATTCCAGGAAGACCATATCTCCACTCACTTTAGTCCTACACACTTGCATATGTCTGTTAGATGCGCATGCCTATACCACCAAAAACCTCCTTCATGCTCTTTTTTGGAACATCTCTTACGCCTTCCATCCCTCTATGCACTCTAGTCAACCACGCTTTGGTCAACCTATATTTCTCTACCCATTATAAATGTCCACATGATCTCAACAAATTCTTTACCACTCCCTGAGTTATACCTTTCATATCACCATACTGTCTTTTAATTTCTCCACAACACATCCTCTGAATAATTTGGTCACCACACATAAATCTCAGACACGATATTTATATTGCCTCCAACCCCCTTCTTACACCAACACTGAAAAACTGTGCCTTACACCTATTCGAAAGCTTTAATACCATTATGCCCTGAAATATTTCGTGTTGGCAAACTTCTTACCTCACAAAGCTCTTCAGTACCCTTTTTTTGTATTTCCTATCTCTAATCTTGTCTGTGGTTCGCTTCATCTTTCATAGAACCAGTTGCCAACATCTAATTCCAAATATCTAAATGCATTCATTTGCTACGTGCTCCTTTCTTCTACTGACGTCACGTCTAATCTTTCATTCCCTAGACATCCTGTTCTCATCACCATGCTCTTGTCTGTGTTCACTTGCAAAGTTCCTTATTTTACATACTCATGCATACTCCACTAACTTCTGCAACTTCTTAGAATCTCCCAAAAGCACTGTCTCATCAGAAAAGAGCAAATGCGACAACTTCCACTGCATATCAAAGTCATTGCCTCACCCATATATTCTAGTATTCATATATATTACTACACCATCTATGAATAGGTATAAGACCTATTTTTATTGAAAAAAATCTTCTCTCATGCACTAACGGTGACTAACCTAACCTGAGCCTCACTTTCATGATAAAAACTCTAAAGGGCTTATTTGTTCATCATATTTGCAGCACTAGCCTAATGTCTTCTCAAAGTACATGAAAGTAACAAACAGCTCCTTTACCATATATAAGTAGCCAACTGGTCACGTATATGCTTCCACACTAACACGTGATTCATACATCATATTTCCTTCCTAAATCCACTGGGCTCCTCTGAGATCCTGACTTCTGACTTTACTCCACCTCTTTCCATAATAATTTTATCATACGAATTACCCAGTATATCCAACATATTTATTCCCCTATACTTCCTACACAATCTTGTACTCTTTCTCGTTATATATGATCTATCAATCCTTAGACACCTTTCAATATTCTAACATGGGGGATGAAATATTCTTATTTTCATATGATTTATACTTACTTATAAGTATACTTATAAGTATACTGATCTTATTTAATCTAACCTAACCTTAGTTAATCTAACATAATCTAGACTAGCCCAGCCTAGCCTAATTTAAAATTAACACTATATCTTAAAATAAAAGCTAGTATATAAAAATAGAAGCATTAAGAAGTGAGTATAGGTTAAAGACACAACTAGAAGGAAATAAAAGGTACAAAGAAGAAAAAAGCCCAGAGAGAGAGAGAGAGAGAGAGAGAGAGAGAGCGAGAGAGAGAATCAGAGAGTGGAAGAAGCTAGATACAATGTTAGTCTTTATTCTCAGTTTATTATTGTGAAATATTGTAAGTGTGAGACGGGTGGTGCTGTGGGTGGTAGATGGTGTTGGCAGATGGTAGTAGGTAGTAGTAAGTGTGTTCAGGTGGTATTGATGGTGATTTTCTATTTGATTTGCCGGTACGGATCCCGGCCCGGGTCTCTTCCAATTTGGTGACCCGACATTGGCTCCCCGGGTAGTGAAGTGTCGTATATCTTTTCTGGTACATGCGTGGCCATTGGGAAGTGTCTACGGCGAAGGGGCATCGTAGCTGGGCAGTTTAACAGGTAGTGCACCAGGGGTTTCGGAACCATCCGGTCACAGTGGGCACAGAGCTCCTCTCGTGCCCGTTCAACAATCCGTGCAGTGGTGGGATACCCTGATGGTGATAGGTAGTAGTAGAGTCGTCATTGATGCTACCGGTGGCAGGTGGTGACAACGGAGGTCGTGTTACTGGTGGCATGTGATGGTGGCAACTGTGGCCATGTTACTGGTGGCAGGTGGTGGTGGTGGCAACTGAGGTCGTGTTACTGGTGACAGGTGGTGGTGGCTACTGTGGTCGTGTTACTGGTTGCAGGTGGTGGTGGCAACTGAGGTCGTTACTGGTGGCAGGTGGTAGTGACAACTGAGGTCGTGTTACTGGTGACAGGTGGTGGTGACAACTGAGGTCGTGTTACTGGTGACAGGTGGTAGTGACAACTGAGGTCGTGTTACTGGTGACAGGTGGTAGTGACAACTGAGGTCGTGTTACTGGTGGCAGGTGGTGGTGACAACTGAGGTCGTGTTACTGGTGACAGGTAGTAGTGACAACTGAGGTCGTGTTACTGGTGACAGGTGGTAGTGACAACTGAGGTCGTGTTACTGGTGGCAGGTGGTGGTGACAACTGAGGTCGTGTTACTGGTGACAGGTGGTAGTGACAACTGAGGTCGTGTTACTGGTGACAGGTGTTGGTGACAACTGAGGTCGTATTACTGGTGGCAGCTTGTGACATCGCTGATGGCAGCGGTGTACAGGCGATGGCAGCTTTTGTTAAAACTACAGTATTCTGAGCCACCTCCTCCTGTTCTTGTCTTGTTTTCTCTGTTATTTCTCCATAACATCTATTTTTTAATTCTTCCAAGGATTTTATCTCATCTTTCATTCTTATTTCCTATTACTAATTTCTGATTCATCTTCCCTCTTTCCTTTATAATATTTCTTCTCTTAGTACTGTTCCCATTTATTACAACCTAGGATTTCAAATGGCCTGTTATCCCAGGTGTAATGGGAGCAAATAAACACAGTAGAAAAAGTTTAGACTTATATTATCCTTCACCAATTTAGAACAGCAATATGTACACTATGTACAGAGATAAGTATAGTGCACTCCACGGTAAGCAAGGCAGAAATAGAAGCCACAAGATAGCAGACCGTGCTTCAACCAGCTCTAGAGTGGGAATGACAAGGGCAGACAGGAGAGCGGTATCCACATAACCTCTGCGATTGCCAATCCCACCTTCTTATTGGCTAGAACCTGGTCACTAGTTGAACGATGGGGCCCCATCATCAACTCTTAGCAACCTGGTTCGCTGGTTGGGGGAGATAGCCTGTAAATGAGGGTGTGTCCATGCGCCGAATAAAGGTTACGTACTCTTTGCATGCCACACCATTTCTTCTAGGAAGGTTAATGGGGGTTGAAGCCTATCTACTACACGAGTCATTAAGGATGTATATAGCCTCTTAACCACCATATATTTTAATCCATGGTATGGATTAAAAAAAAATGGTCAACTCTCTCATTGTATATACACTTAGAGTATATATATTTATCGGTGTGTATACAATGACATATATACCTCACGATACATATCTATGGTTACTGATGCTGAATGACCCTAGTAGGTTTAACGCTTAGTTTTGATTATAATAAATATGATTTCTGATGAACTTTTCAAATACTCTATTACATATTTCAAAGTTACATTTTCCTTACTTTTGTATATAAATTCTATATAACCTAATTTTCTTGCAGATTGGTCATTTTGTCCATGCATTAACTCATTTTCCTTTTTTTTTTTTTTAGTATTATCAAATAATCTTTGGACCTAGCACCGTCCGCCACAATGTGTTGCAGATATTTCTATCTATTTTGTCCCCAAATTCATATAACTTCTTCACATCCCATACCATTTTTTGCGTCTCTTTATCCTAGTAGTGTAGACCATTCACATGTATCGGTCTGCCTCTTCACTACAAACAAGCAGAGATGGCCGTCTCTCTTCAAGCTGCAATGACAAGTGCAGGTGGTGGCAGGCTACATGCCACTCGCGGCACCTAGTACCCCCTGGTGACGCCTAGCACCTTCTGATGGTACACAGCACCCCCTGGCGGAACATAGCGCCCTCTGGCGGAACCTAGCACCTCCTGACGGCGCCTTGTGATAGCACTCTTCTCTACCCTTCCCTAACGGCACCTGACACCCCCTGGCGGCCCCTAGCACCCCTTTCTACCATCCCCAAGGATATAATACACTGAAAGGAGTATGTCTCTGAACATATATCGTTCCCTTGAGCGCTTCTACCTGGACTTCCTACTCAGTTCTGCAACATTGCAAGCTCCTGATATGTTGATTGCAACATGAAAGGCCTAGAGCTATCTTTCAACTCCCCCCCCCGTGGTTGTTTTGCATATGTTGCTATGTATAACAATTTGTGTAACTGTATTTATTTGTACCTGTCCCTAAATACACTTACTATCCAACCTGACACCCCCGGCGGCACTTAGCACCCTTCTCCACCCTCCCTGGCGACACCTAACACCCACTGGCCACACCTAGGAGATAGCAGTTAGGTAGGGAGCAGGTAGAGAGCGTGGGGAAGCATCACCCACATTAGCATGGAGCGCGGGAGGAGGTGGAAGAGGAGGATCCCAGTAAGACGACCAACACGGCTCACAAAACACAAACTCTCCCTGGAAATCAATATACCAGCCTCACCCCTCCCCCTCCTCCCCTAAAGATGTATTCACCGCTATCCTCAACTTTTACCGTGGGCCGTCTCAGCCTGGGCCGCCACAACTTCCCACACCAGGATCCCCCGTGTTTTGCATGAATTGGCACCAAGAAAGGATTCCATTTTTTACACTCCGTCAAAAAGGGTGAAATCTCTTCTCCCTCCCCCTCTTTCTTCTGCTAAATCTCCACCCATCCCCCCTTTTCTCCCCTTAGAGGGGATTTAGACGCGATGTATGTTGAAAGCAAGTTTAACCGGATTTATTTAGTGAATTAGAACGTGAAAGCGTAAAAATACCATTTTGTCCCTCGTATGAGAAACGTGTGTTAACACATGTACTGTACCGCCATCATATCTATACCAACCACTGTGTGATGGTATGTATACCAACATGATGTGGAGCATAGCAGAGTGTGGCAGTATGTTGTAGAGGATTACAGTGTGGGAGCATGTTGTAGAGGATTACAGTGTGGGAGCATGTTGTAGAGGATTACATAGTGTAGCAGTATGTTGTAGAGGATTACATAGCGTGGGAACATGTTGTAGAGGATTACATAGTGTGGGAGCATGTTGTAGAGGATTACATGGTGTGGGAGCATGTTGTAGAGGATTACATAGTGTGGGAGCATGTTGTAGAGGATTACATGGTGTGGGAGCATGTTGTAGAGGATTACATAGTGTGGGAGCATGTTGTAGAGGATTACATAGTGTGGGAGCATGTTGTAGAGGATTACATAGCGTGGGAACATGTTGTAGAGGATTACATAGTGTGGGAGCATGTTGTAGAGGATTACATAGTGTGGGAGCATTTTGTAGAGGATTACATAGTGTGGGAGCATGTAGAGGATTAATTACATAGTGTGGGAGCATTTTGTAGAGGATTACATAGTGTGGGAGCATGTAGAGGATTAATTACATAGTGTGGGAGCATGTAGAGGATTAATTACATAGTGTGGGAGCATGTTATAGAGGATTACATAGTGTGGGAACATGTAGAGGATTACATAGTGTGGGAGCATGTTGTAGAGGATTATATAGTGTGGGAGCATGTTGTAGAGGATTACATAGTGTGGGAACATGTTGTAGAGGATTACATAGTGGGAACATGTAGAGGATTACATAGTGTGGGAGCATGTTGTAGAGGATTATATAGTGTGGGAGCATGTTGTAGAGGATTATATAGTGTGGGAGCATGTTGTAGAGGATTACATAGTGTGGGAGCATGTTGTAGAGGATTATATAGTGTGGGAGCATGTTGTAGAGGATTATATAGTGTGGGAGCATGTTGTAGAGGATTACATAGTGTGGGAACATGTAGAGGATTACATAGTGTGGGAGCATGTTGTAGAGGATTATATAGTGTGGGAGCATGTTGTAGAGGATTACATAGTGTGGGAGCATGTTATAGAGGATTACATAGTGTGGGAACATGTAGAGGATTACATAGTGTGGGAGCATGTTGTAGAGGATTACATAGTGTGGGAGCATGTTGTAGAGGATTACAGTGTGTATTAGGTTACATACTGTGGTAACATGTTCTGAGGTAAAAATAAATTAGTTTCCCTTGCAATAACTGGACGATGATTTACATAACAGTCTTCAAACGACAATATACTTAGAAGAAAGACCGATTTGCTATTCTTTTAATAAACTGAGAAAAAATACCGTATTTAAAACTCCATTTTTTTTATGTTTCATTTAGTCATCTTGAACCCTTCAGTGCCGATAATAACTTTAAAATGCATCTTCGGAGCGGTTTCAAACTTAAAGTGATGGTGCATTTTTTTTTTTTGGGGGGGGGAGTTGTAAATTTTCAATATGTGGCGCATAAAAAAACCAACCATACCCCGGCCGGGATTGAACCCGCGGTCAGAGAGTCTCAAAACTCCAGCCCGTCGCGTTAGCCACTAGACCAGCTAGCCACAATGGCTAGCTGGTCTAGTGGCTAACGCGACGGGCCGGAGTTTTGAGACTCTCTGACCGCGGGTTCAATCCCGGTCGGGGTATGGTTTGTTTGCAGTCGTGTCATTACGATTTCGTGAGTCATGTGGCGCATATTAGCGAAAGGTTCGAATTGGTTTTGGGCTGTGTGTAGGTCCCAATTTTTATTGAAGAAGCTGGGATACTAGTTTCCATGTGATAACTTGTAAAGGACGCTTTTCACTAGGTTATAATAATAATAATAATAATAATAATAATAATAATAATAATAATAATAATATATTTACTACAAGTACATGTACATAGTATATAGACCATAGCTGACATCAGTGACATACTACTATATAGAAAGCCGCTTGTTATGATGAGCATTTCAGGCAAATTAAGTCAGTGTCCCAGGATGCGACCCACACCAGTCGACTAACACCCAGGTACCCATTCTACTGATGGGGAACATAGACAACAGGTGTAAAGAAACACGGCCAGTGTTTCTACCCTGGATGGGAAACAGGACAATTGTGTTATGATTGCCTTCACTTATTTAATGTTGATATTTACCTACATTAGAAACTCATGCCGAACTCTGTACTACTCCATAGGTAGAAGGGGCTGGGCTTATGGGTTGCGAGGGACAACTTCCAGGTCTCGCCCAGCGACACCTAGTTATTTTAGCTCTGGGATGTAACGTAATTTGCAGGCAGTATCTTGCTGCTGATTCGTTGAGAATTGAACCATCTGCATGTTGATTGTTCCTGAGTGAGAGGTAATCTGCTCAGACCAGCAACACTGCACTTGCTGATACACCTCTATACTCCCACAGCTTGTAATACAACTTAATGTTGCAGCTTAATGTTACAATTTGTAATTCAACTTACAGCAACAACTAATAACTTATAACTCAATGGCAGCTTATAATACAACTTAGTATCGTCTTGAAGGGTACATGACTACAGCAGTCAGGATTATGTATCAGAAGTGTATTAACCAGTATAATGAGTAGCAATACATAAATGAATATAAAACTAGATGAAATATGACGGAGGTCCACCTCGAGTACTAAGTCTGAGGACCCATAGTATCAGAGAAATAAAGAAAAAAAAAACGCTTCAAGGTGAAATATTTTGGTTTCTAGGTGAGGCCGTTTGAATATTCCGCTTCTCTCTTTTATAAATGCACAGATGGATGTGCTTTATTGTAATATGGTAAGTTTATTTATTCTCACGGTGCAGTATAAGCCTTATGGGTTTACTGCTCACCCTATGAATAAAATAATATTATCCTGCGCTCTCTCATAATAAGATAGTGGAAGCATGAAGCTGAGAGTCAGTGAACACCCAGCACACCTGGAGAGTGACCGTATTTGAGGTCTGTTTCCAATTTTTTTTTTTTATTAATTTTCTCTTTTTTTGCGGTATTTTTATTTACACGATGGTCATGAGGACACACAGGTGTCATGGGAGCACATACATGTAGTTAGTTATGTACATTTCCTAGGATAATCCAGTAATGACTTATTCATGCAGCACCCATGAGGAGTGCTGTATGAATACTGGTGAGGGGAGTTCTTGATCCAAGGAATTGGACCTGGTCTTTGGATTGAGCCTGTGTCTATTTTCCCCAAGCTGTATGATCCCTTACGGCTTTAGCGCTCCCTCATGCGTAATATACAGCAGCACTGATGAAAAGGCAAAACGTTACATTATTATTATCACGGGGAGCGCTAAACCCGCAGGATTATACAACGCAGGTGGGGATGAAAGGTATTCAGGGAAAAAAAAGGTTACAGAAACTTGATCATGACAACGTATCGCTCTGTGTAGAGCTACATAGAGCTAATATGTCGCATAGCTTGGCCTGTATATTTTCTAAACTCGTTTTCGCCTTCACTAGGTGGAAGTCGAACACTAATTTGATCCTCGTATGGAAACTAGGACGCCTCTAAATCATTATGACCTTGGTTGTGTTTACACTTATGGGAGGTTCCTTGATGCCAGTGAGGGGCTCTTGATCCAGTGACCCGAACCCATGTTCCTCTTCCTTGGACAACACAACCACTGGCAACAACATTGCTCCGAGTTGGTCCACAGCAAATTGTTTTCTGTCAAACCACGTTTAGTTTTCTGGTCATCTTCCCACCGTTGTCGTGTCTGAGAGACTACACTTCACTGAACGTGTCGGCCACATAAGACCTACATGTGGATTCGTGGAAAAACGTCCAGCACCGCTCTTATGAGGATGTTGGGTTGCACTGTCGGTGTTTTATAACTAGCATTGGTGGTTATATTATAACCTTAATTTTTAAAGGGGTGGCCCAGTAAGATGGACAAAAGCTCCAACTGTGGCTCATCATATAACTAAGACCCGACAAACCTTACCTAACTGTCAGTTCACCGTATCTTAATAGATTGTCCAGGCTATCAGCTGGTGCGCAAAATTCTCTTCCGTCACCCCAATTATAACTCTTCTTGACCTTGCTGGAAGTACCACCTTTGACACACACTCTTTAAGTTTCTAACTAGAACTAACTTATTGCATTAACTGTGGATTAATTTCCATCTTGCGCTCTCCCTTACCCTCACTAACTTAACCTCACTAACTTACCCACGCACACTCTTACCATTCACCCTCATAACTTTTGCACATTTCCTCCTTTCGCACATCCCTACCAGCAACGCTATATTACCTTCGTATTTAGCGCTTAATTTGATATTATTATTCCCCTTCCTTGGATCAAACCCGAATGCCTTCTATTTCTCCAGACACTGTATAACTCCTATGAGTTTAGCGTTCCCCATGAATAATAATAATAATAATTATACATTGTTTTGATCTGGTTTTAGCGCTTCTTTTTGATTATAATAATAATAATTTGATCTGGTTTATAGTGTCAGATATTATCAATCAGTGACCCTTGTAGGTTTAAAGCTTCTTTTTGATAATAAAAATAATAATTATCAGTCAGTTGTGCGACATTAACTCGGGACAGCTTTACTGATAATGTGGAAGAAATGTGTTCAGTTTTTAACAATTATTTCCTGTCGGTCTCAACACAAGAACTGAGGAAGTCTTCTGAAGGCCTACTGACCCTTGCTTGTCAAGTTTCTCACCCACCGACCCCTCAAGGGAGGTTCCTTGACGCTGGTGGAGGGGTCTTGATCTAGGGAATTGGATCTGTGCTCCAGTTCCCTGAATTAAGCCTGAATACCTTCCAACCCCCTCCCCCCCAGGCGCTGTAGAATCCTACGAGTTTAGCGCTTCCTCATGAATTTAATAATAATCTCACCCACTCTTCTTGCTGACCAACCTATATTCAAAGTTACCCCGAGTTCTTGCCTCAGTAGCACTACCTGGCAGTTTAATCCACTCGCCTACAACTGTTACCAAACCAGTGCCACTCTATGTCCTTTCTAAATTAAAATAACAATAACATAATTTTAAAGCAATGTCAGTCACTAGAGACGTGTATATTAAACAACTAGACTGAGTAAATTATCATGGGCAGCGCTAAACCCGTTGGGGTTATACAGCGCCTGTGTTAGGGGATGGATGGAAGGCATTCAGGGTTAATTCAGGGAACTGGAGCACAGATCCAATTCCCTAGATCAAGAGCCCCTCACCAGCATCAAAGGACCTCCCTTGAGGGGAGGGAATGACTGAAGCAAAATAAGTCCTCGATCTCGACAAATTGTTTTCATGGGTTCTTAGGGAATGCAAAATCTCACTGATTATTACTTTTATAATCATAACTAAGCGCTGAACCCACAAGGGTCATATATCACTGAGCTGCTACGTGAAAGATGGCTAATATAATTTTTATCTATAACCCAATTTCTCAAGGGAACCTCGTTGATCCCCCTCCTTGAGTCCTTGAGTCGAACCTTATTATACACCTCCCATTCTTTATTCGTTGTATAACCCCTGCAGGTTTAGCACCTTCCAGAAATAACAACAACATCCAAATGGGAGTTGAGACTACCAACAAATTACCGCACAATCAGTCTGACCTCAGTATTGGAAAATTATTAGAATCAGTAATAAAAGTTACAATTAGAAGCCTCCTTGATGAGCATAAGTTGATTAACGAGCCACAAAAGAGATTCACAAGAGGCCGTTATTCTCCAGCAAGTTTATAGACTTTAGAAAGGCATTTGAGGCAGTACATCCATGATGAATTAAAAGAATACCAGGTCTACTTCAGTAAGATTTTTGATAGTCCTACACGTGACATATCAGTAAGTGTGTGTGGATCCCCAGGAAAGAGAACTGGGGGAAACGTATCAGCAGGTGGGTGGGTCCCCAGGAAAGAGAACTGGGGGAAACGTATCAGCAGGTGGGTGGATCCCCAGGAAAGAGAACTGGGGAAACGTATCAGCAGGTATAATGACTCCAATAACATGCTCATTGGAGAAGCCAGGTATAGATACTCAAAAATCAGGGACAAAGGAATTAATGTACAGTTGCTATGGATCCCATCACACATTGGATTACTCCTTCATGATAAAGTTGATATGTTAGCCAAGAAGAGTACCCAGAAGGAGAATGTAGAATATAACTTTGGTATAACTGTGTCTAGCATTAGGAATAATATTAGGAGAGAAGTAAATAATGAAAATGATTGTTATAGGAATGCAATTAGAAGCCTGAGTAAATCTATAACCCACTATGATAACATGAACGTAGACAAATATGTTTATGGAGCAACGTGCAATGTGAACAGACTGACTGATGTTGTAGTGGCCAGGCTTATGCTTGGTTACAAGTACTTCTTGCAGTTTGGGAGACACACAGATGATGATCAAACTAAATGTAAATTATGTGATCAGGCATATGGTCACTGTCTTGAACACTATGTGCTTAATTGTCCACTTATTGAGGAATACAGAGATGACAGTATAATAACTTGTGTGACATGTCAAGATATCTTATTAATGAAAATAAGATACCAGATATACTAAGCAAATTTCCTAAATTTGCTTGTAACAGATAAGTGAACTATAGATATGTAGATATAAATCCATATGTATTCACGTTAGCCCCTTGGGGCCTAGTTCCTGGGCCTTTTGTGTATCCATATGCTCTTGCGCTACCGTCCACAGGATGGATATGGGGTGCACAATAAACTAGCCACTTCGGTGGCAAAATCTAAAAATCTAAAGGTGGGTGGGTCCCCAGGAAAGAGAACTGGGGGAAACGTATCAGCAGGTGGGTGGATCCCCAGGGAAGAGAACTGTAGGAAACGTATCATCAGGTGGGTGGATCCCCAGGAAAGAGAACTGGGGGAAACGTATCAGATGCTCAAGCGCTACCCTATTAACGTTATGTTAATAGGGTAGCGCTAAACCAGCAGGGAATCATACAGCATCCTGCGAATGGTAGGTAATCAGGCTTGATCAGAGGAAGGGGAGTGTAACTCCAATTCTTTGAATTAGGAGCCCTTCACCCAGTATCAAGGAACTCCCATTCAACGGACGTACTTGGTTAAATAATTTGAGGGTACGTACGTCACACATCCAGTGAAGAGGCGGGGCCAGGAGCTATGACTCGACCCCTGAACCATAATTGAGTACATGTAATTACATATTTATTGATGACGTTGTGCCTAGAGTGAGCTTTATCAAGTCATATAAACCTGATAAGAGAAGGTGACCATGTAAATAGTGCTGAGTAGCGGTGAAGTGTACAATAAGTAGTGTATATATCAGGTCACTCTGATTACCAAACATCCTAGAAGTTTTTTGGGGGAAGATGTTCAGCTGAATTGTAGAATCTGTTGTTGTAGCTAAAGTTATTGGAGATATTGACGAGTGCAGATTTAAGGCATCTTCCTCTCTGGGTGTCATATTCCTTGGCAAATATTATAGTGCCACTACAAATTATTTTTTGTGTTCGTTTTGCTGGCTTAACGTCAGCGTAGACAATGTTGTCTCTCTCTCTCTCTCTCTCTCTCTCTCTCTCTCTCTCTCATATATATATATATATATATATATATATATATATATATATATATATATATATATATATATATATATATATATATATATATATATATATATATATATATAATGTATGTATACTTACATATTGACACTACGAGACTAAATTTCAATTAGAATTCTTGTTCATGAATGTTCCTAATATTTTAATAATATTAGTTTAATATAGATTTCTGAGTTTTTTAAAAAAATGAAGTGTACAGAAAAGCTTATTTCTTTTTTAAAATTCAGATGAAAAGTCAAAATAATATAAAATACAAGATAGCAGTTACTTGCAAATATTGTGATATTGAAAAATTGAGTCGAGTTGTGATGGTAATGTGTGTGTACTCACCTAGTTGTGGTTGCAGGGGTCGATTCACAGCTCATGGCCCTACCTCTTCACTGGCCGCTATGTCACTCTTCCTGCTCCATGAGCTTTATCATATCTCTTCTTAAAGCTGTGTATGGATCCTGCCTCCACTACACCACTTCTCAGATTATTCCTCTTCCTGACAACTCTTGACTGAAGTACTTCCTAACATCCCGGTTATTCATCCGAGTCTTCAACTTCCAACTGTGACCTCTTGTTGCTGTGTCCCATCTCTGGAACATCCTGTCTCTGTCCACCTTGTCAGTTCCTCTCAGTATTTTATATATCATATCATCCCTATTTCTCCTATCCTCCAGTGTCGTCAGGTTGATTTCCCTTAACCTCTCCTCGTAGGACATTTCCCTTAGCTCCGGGACTAGTCTGTTGCAAATATTTGCACTTCCTCTAATTTCCGTACTTGCTTGGCTAGGTGTGGGTTCCAAACTGGTGCTGTATACTCCAATATAGGCCTGACATACATGGTGTACAGGGTCCTGAACGATTCCTTATTGAGATGTCGGAATGCTATTCGTAGGTTTGCTAGGCGCCCATATCCTGCAGCAGTTATTTGGTTAGTGTGCGTCTCAGATGTGCCCGGCGTGAGACTCCAAGATCCTTCTCCTTGAGTGAGGTTTGTAGTCTTCTTTGCCCTTCCCAATCTTCATCACTTTGCACTTGGTGGAGTTGAACTCCAGGAGTCAGTTTCTGAACCAGGCCTACAGCCTGTCTAGATCCCTTTGTAGTTCTGCCTGGCCTTCGTCTCTGAATTCTTTTCATCAACTTCACTTCATCTGCAAACAGGGACACTTCTGAATCTGTTCCTTCCGTCATGTCGTTCACATACCAGAAACAGCACCGGTCCTAGGACTGACCCCTGTGGAACCCCGCTCGTCACAGGCGCCCACTCTGACACTTCATGTACCATGACTGATGTCTTCCCGACAGGTATTCCCTGATCCATTGCAGTACCTTCCCTCTTATACCTGCCTGGTTCTCCATCTTATGCACTAATCTCTTGTGTGGAACTGTCAAAAACCTTCTTACAGTCCAAGAAAATGCAATCTACTCACCCCACTCTCTTGTCTTACTGCTGTCACCCTTTCATAGAACTCCAGTAGGTTTATGACACGATTTTCCATCCCTGAAACCGTGCTGGTTGTAGTTAAGCTCATTCCTTTCTAGGTGCTCCACCACTCGTCTGATAATCTCCATCACTTTGCATACTATACATGTCAGTGACACTGATCTGTAATTTAATGCTTCGTGTATGTCTTCTTTTTTAAAAATTGGGACTACATTTGCTGTCTTCCAGACCTCAGGTAGTTATCCTTTTTCGATAGATGTATTGAAGATTATTGTTAGTGGCACGCATAGCACCTCAGCTCCCTCTCTCAGGACCCATAGAGAGATGTTATCTGGCCCCCATCCCCTTTAAGGTATCTAGCTCGCTTAGTAGCCTCTTCACTTCTTCCTCAGTTGTATGTATTGTATCCATCACTCGATGGTGTACTCTACCTCTCCGTCTTTCTGGAATCCCTTCTGTCTCCTCTGTGAACACTTCTCTGTCGTTTCTTGTGATCTTCCCACCTTCCTTCCTCAGCCTGATGACCTGATCCTTGACTGTTGTTTTCCTCCTGATGCGGTTGTACAACAGCTTCGGGTCAGATTTGGCTTTCACTGCTCTGTCATTTTCGCATTGTCGTTGGGCATCCCTTCTTACCTATGCATATTCATTTCTGGCTTTACGACTGCTCTCCTTATTCTCCTGGGTTCTCTGCTTTTTATACTTCCATTCCCTAGCACACTTGGTTTTGGCCTCTCTTCACCTTTGAGTGAACCAAGGGCCTTCTCGTTATTTCTGTCACCCATTGGTACAAACCTCTCCTCAGCTTCTTTGCATATTGTTGTCACATATTCTATCATCTCATTACTGACTTCCCAGCCAGTGTTCTGCCCCACTGAACCTCGGGCAGGAAAATCTTCATGCCTGTGTAGTCCCCTTTCTTGTAGTTTGGCTTCATTCGTCCTGCCCTTCCTGCTTCTCTCTCCACTTGTAGCTCTACTGTGTGTTCGAAGCTCAGAACCACGTGGTCACTGGCCCCGAGAGGTCTTACACATGTGATATCCTCAATATCTGCACTACTCAAGGAGAATACTAGATTCAGTCTTGCTGGTTCGTCCTCTCCCTCTCTCTCTCTCTCTCTCTCTCTCTCTCTCTCTCTCTCTCTCTCTCTCTCTCTCTCTCTCTCTCTCTCTCTCTCTCTCTCTGGTAGTGTCCCTTACGTGTTGGTACATGAGGTTTTCCAGTACCACCTCCATCATCTTAGTCCTCCATCTTTCTGGGCTCCCATGTGGCTCCAGGTTCTCCCAGTCAATTTCTTTGTGATTGAAGTCACCCACAATCCGCAGCTTTGCCCTGCTGGCATGAGACCTTCCGGCCACTTCAGCCAGTGTGTCAACCATCGCTCTGTTACTCTCATCATATTCTTGCCTTGGTCTCCTTCTGTTCTGCGGTAGGTTATACATCACTGCAATTACCACATTGGGACCTCCAGACTGAAATGTTCCTATTATGTAGTCTCTTGCTTCTCCTCTGTCTCCTCTCTCCAGCTCGTCAAGATCCCATTGATTTTTGATGAGCAGTGCCACTCCTCCACCCCCTCTGTTCCCTCAGTCTTTCCTCAAGCTCTGATATCCCGGTGGAAAAATGGCACCTGTTATCATTCATGTGAGCTTGGTTTCGGTGAGCTCTATGATGTCCGGTGATGCCTCTTTGATTCTCTCGTGCCACTCCTCCCACTTATTCGTTATTTCATCAGCGTTGGTGTACCATACCTTCAGTTTCCTATCCAACACTGTTCTGGAGGTATGTGGGGGTAGGGGACCTGGCAGTGTGCTGTGGGGTTCTACAGCATAGTGTTGGATGGGGGCTGTAATTGTGGATTGTGGTTTGTGTGGGGATAGCTGTGGGGTTCTGAGGGTGATTGTGTGTGTGTGTGTGTGTGTGTGTGTGTGTGTGTGTGTGTGTGTGTGTGTGTGTGTGTGTGTGTGTGTGTGTGAGGGGAGAGTGAGAGGGGACGCTCGGTGTATGTGGGAAAGAAGCTCGCCACAGCCACCTGGTGTGATCCGGGGAGCCATTATGAATACGAATGCTGCCTTATCAAAAGAGGATCGACGCTTTGCCTGCCTGTGGGATCCAAACCTCCTGTCCGTGCCTTTTTTGTTTATAACTTTTTTTTGACGATTTAATCTTCGTTTAAAATAATACTTACAATAGTAGTCTGCCAGTGCTAATTCTTACGAACGAAGCAAAGACCTCTTTTCGATATTTTAAATGTAATTAATGAGACAGTTTAGCGAGAGGTATTATAAACAGTTAAGTCAATTATTAAATTTTGTTTATCCAAATGTAATTCAACACCACACTATTGACCTTACTGTAAATCCATGATTTGGTTAGTTGGTTGGTTTATTAAGTTTAAAGCCTGTCGACTACACCAGGGTCATTAAGACTGCATATAACCTGTTCACTACCAGTTAACGATTCTTTTAATCCCTAAAATAGGGATTAAACTCTCAGTATATATACACTGAGAGACACATCCATGTATACACATCCACACCAGTGTTTGTATATACAGATAAACACTTCGGCGTATATACAAATACACACTTGAGTATATATACACTGATACACTCGTCTGTATACACAAATTCACACTTCAGTGTATACACACAAATAAGTGTATATATTGAGATACACTCCTCAATGTATATATACTCACAGATACATACCTCAGTGTATATATTCTCACAGATACACACCTCAGTGTACATATGCTAAGAGATACAGCATCTATAACGTTGTCAAGTGCAGCACATCAATTGTAACACAGCCAGACTATGGAGTCTTCCACTTACCCAGACACTCGTGAAAAACAGTGTTTGTGTCGCATAAGGAGGAACACATGTCAGGGTGTTCCTAGCGGAGCTCAGACACAAAAGAACTGCTGGAAATTTAAACGTTCTTACATTTGCTTTTTTTTTTTTTTTTTTCACCTCCCGGCTAGGGTCAAAATCTTTATCAGCTTTACAATTACAATAATAATAATAATAATAATAATAATTTGTTATTATTATTTTTATATTCACAGGGAAACTGGGTGAATTGGAGGTAATCAGGTTTGATTCCAGGAAGAAAAAGATACCTCCATTTCCTTGGATTAAAGTCCCTTGACCAGCATCAAGGCACTCCAACTACTCCGTTATGGAAAACTGGAGGAGATAATAACTAGAACAGAGTATACTACTGACTCCGGCCATACAATAGAGCGGAAAAATAATGTAAGGGACCTGGGAGTAGTAATGTCTGAGGATCTCACTTTCAAGGATCACAACAGTGCCACGATCGCACGTGCAAAGAAAATGATAGGATGGATAATGAGAACTTTCAAAACGAGAGATGCCAAGCCAATGATGATCCTTTTCAAATCACTTGTTTTCTCTAGGCTGGAATACTGCTGTACATTAACATCTCCATTCAAAGCAGGTGAAATCGCAGATCTAGAGAGTGTACAGAGATCCTTTACTGCACGTATAAGTTCCGTCAAGCACCTTAACTACTGGGAACGCTTGGAAGCACTTGACTTTACTCGTTGGAACGCAGGAGGGAGAGATATATCATAATCTACACTTGGAAAATCTTGGAAGGAATGGTCCCAAATCTGCACACAGAAATCACTCCCTACGAAAGTAAAAGACTGGGCAGACGATGCAAAATGCCGCCAATAAAAAGCAGGGGCGCCATTGGTACACTAAGGAAAAACACCATAAGTGTCCGGGGCCCAAAACTGTTCAACAGCCTCCCATCAAGCATTAGGGGATTTGCCAATAAACCCCTGGCTGCCTTCAAGAGAGAGCTGGACAGATACCTAAAGTCAGTGCCGGATCAGCCGGGCTATGGCTCGTACGTTGGACTGCGTGCGGCCAGCAGTAACAGCGTAGTTGATCAGGCCCTGATCCATCGGGAGGCCAGGTCATGGACCGGGCCGCGGGGGCGTTGATCCCCGGAATAACCTCCAGGTAACCCACCACTGAAGGGTGCCTTCATGATGGTCATGTCCCCCCTCATAATGAGTTTATGGGGGGAAAAAGGGAAAGGCTATGTGGATATGTGGGGACGTCACTAGCAATAGTCTGATTAGTCTTCCAATAGGGAAGACTAGCGTCTGACCGCACTGTGACAGTAACTGAAACAATCTCAGGTAATATAGTGACCTAAGTCTCGAACCCAGCAAACACACTTCGGTAAGTACAGGTTGTAAATAATGGACACTTTACACATATTTGTTATATATTTTGTTAAAAAGCGATGAAGTTATATCTTCATAATATATACACAAATAACTGCCACATGGCAAAGAGGGTAACGACGACGTTTCGGTCCAACTTGGAACATTTACAAAGTCACACTAACACAAAACATTAGGTATAAAGTTTGTCAGGAAACAGGACAAGTGTTTCCTGACGCAGGTCTTAGTGTTTCCTGACGCAGGTCTTAGTCATATGATGACCCACAGCTGGAGCTTCTGGTCATCTGACCGAGGCCTTCCTAACACACAACAGTAAGGGAGCCAGTATATATATATTAGGCGAGGGAGACAGGGACGGGACCAAGAGAGGAAGAACAAGTAGTAGTGGTAAGGCTGGTAGTGGAAGTAGTGGTAAGGCTGGTAGTGGAAGTAGTGGTAAGGCTGGTAGTGGAAGTAGTGGTAAGGCTGGTAGTGGAAGTAGTGGTAAGGCTGGTAGTGGAAGTAGTGGTAAGGCTGGTAGTGGAAGTAGTGGTAAGGCTGGTAGTGGAAGTAGTGGTAAGGCTGGTAGTGGAAGTAGTGGTAAGGCTGGTAGTGGAAGTAGTGGTGGTAGTGGTAAAGCTGGTAGTGGAAGTAGTGGTAAGGCTGGTAGTGGAAGTAGTGGTAAGGCTGGTAGTGGAAGTAGTGGTAAGGCTGGTAGTGGAAGTAGTGGTAAGGCTGGTAGTGGAAGTAGTGGTAAGGCTGGTAGTGGAAGTAGTGGTAAGGCTGGTAGTGGAAGTAGTGGTAAGGCTGGTAGTGGAAGTAGTGGTAAGGCTGGTAGTGGAAGTAGTGGTAAGGCTGGTAGTGGAAGTAGTGGTAAGGCTGGTAGTGGAAGTAGTGGTAAGGCTGGTAGTGGAAGTAGTGGTAAGGCTGGTAGTGGAAGTAGTGGTAAGGCTGGTAGTGGAAGTAGTGGTAAGGCTGGTAGTGGAAGTAGTGGTAAGGCTGGTAGTGGAAGTAGTGGTAAGGCTGGTAGTGGAAGTAGTGGTAAGGCTGGTAGTGGAAGTAGTGGTAAGGCTGGTAGTGGAAGTAGTGGTAAGGCTGGTAGTGGAAGTAGTGGTAAGGCTGGTAGTGGAAGTAGTGGTAAGGCTGGTAGTGGAAGTAGTGGTAAGGCTGGTAGTGGAAGTAGTGGTAAGGCTGGTAGTGGAAGTAGTGGTAAGGCTGGTAGTGGAAGTAGTGGTAAGGCTGGTAGTGGAAGTAGTGGTAAGGCTGGTAGTGGAAGTAGTGGTAAGGCTGGTAGTGGAAGTAGTGGTAAGGCTGGTAGTGGAAGTAGTGGTAAGGCTGGTAGTGGAAGTAGTGGTAAGGGTAGTGGAAGTAGTGGTAAGGCTGGTAGTGGAAGTAGTGGTAAGGCTGGTAGTGGAAGTAGTGATAAGGCTGGTAGTGGAAGTAGTGGTAAGGCTGGTAAGTGTGGTAGTGGAAGTAGTGGTAAGGCTGGTAGTGGAAGTAGTGGTAAGGGCTGGTAGTGGAAGTAGTGGTAAGGCTGGTAGTGGTCGTAGTGGTAAGGGCTGGTAGTGGAAGTAGTGGTAAGGCTGGTAGTGGAAGTAGTGGTAAGGCTGGTAGTGGAAGTAGTGGTAAGGCTGGTAGTGGAAGTAGTGGTAAGGCTGGTAGTGGAAGTAGTGGTAAGGCTGGTAGTGGAAGTAGTGGTAAGGCTGGTAGTGGAAGTAGTGGTAAGGCTGGTAGTGGAAGTAGTGGTAAGGCTGGTAGTGGAAGTAGTGGTAAGGCTGGTAGTGGAAGTAGTGGTAAGGCTGGTAGTGGAAGTAGTGGTAAGGCTGGTAGTGGTAGTAGTGGTAAGGCTGGTAGTGGAAGTAGTGGTAAGGCTGGTAGTGGAAGTAGTGGTAAGGCTGGTAGTGGAAGTAGTGGTAAGGCTGGTAGTGGTAGTAGTGGTAAGGCTGGTAGTGGAAGTAGTGGTAAGGCTGGTAGTGGAAGTAGTGGTAAGGGCTGGTAGTGGAAGTAGTGGTAAGGCTGGTAGTAGTGGGTAAGTAGTGGTAAGGCTGGTAGTGGAAGTAGTGGTAAGGCTGGTAGTGGTAAGTAGGCTGGTAGTGGAAGTAGTGGTAAGGCTGGTAGTGGAGTAGTGGTAAGGCTGGTAGTGGAAGTAGTGGTAAGGCTGGTAGTGGTAAGGCTGGTATTGGAAGTAGGCTGGTAAGTGGTAAGGGCTGGTAGTGGAAGTAGTGGTAAGGCTGGTAGTGGTAGTAGTGGTAAGGCTGGTAGTGGAAGTAGTGGTAAGGCTGGTAGTGGTAGTAGTGGTAAGGCTGGTAGTGGAAGTAGTGGTAAGGCTGGTAGTGGTAAGGGCTGGTAGTGGAAGTAGTGGTAAGGCTGGTAGTGGAAGTAGTGGTAAGGCTGGTAGTGGAAGTAGTGGTAAGGCTGGTAGTGGAAGTAGTGGTAAGGCTGGTAGTGGAAGTAGTGGTAAGGCTGGTAGTGGAAGTAGTGGTAAGGCTGGTAGTGGAAGTAGTGGTAAGGCTGGTAGTGGAAGTAGTGGTAAGGCTGGTAGTGGAAGTAGTGGTAAGGCTGGTAGTGGAAGTAGTGGTAAGGCTGGTAGTGGAAGTAGTGGTAAGGCTGGTAGTGGAAGTAGTGGTAAGGCTGGTAGTGGAAGTAGTGGTAAGGCTGGTAGTGGAAGTAGTGGTAAGGCTGGTAGTGGAAGTAGTGGTAAGGCTGGTAGTGGAAGTAGTGGTAAGGCTGGTAGTGGAAGTAGTGGTAAGGCTGGTAGTGGAAGTAGTGGTAAGGCTGGTAGTGGAAGTAGTGGTAAAGCTGGTAGTGGAAGTAGTGGTAAAGCTGGTAGTGGAAGTAGTGGTAAGGCTGGTAGTGGAAGTAGTGGTAAGGCTGGTAGTGGAAGTAGTGGTAAGGCTGGTAGTGGAAGTAGTGGTAAGGCTGGTAGTGGAAGTAGTGGTAACGCTGGTAGTGGAAGTAGTGGTAAGGCTGGTAGTGGAAGTAGTGGTAAGGCTGGTAGTGGAAGTAGTGGTAAGGCTGGTAGTGGAAGTAGTGGTAAGGCTGATAGTGGAAGTAGTGGTATGGCTGGTAGTGGAAGTAGTGGTAAGGGCTGGTAGTGGAAGTAGTGGTAAGGGCTGGTAGTGGAAGTAGTGGTAAGGCTGGTAGTGGACGTAGTGGTAAGGGCTGGTAGTGGAAGTAGTGGTAAGGCTGGTAGTGGAAGTAGTGGTAAGGCTGGTAGTGGAAGTAGTGGTAAGGCTGGTAGTGGAAGTAGTGGTAAGGCTGGTAGTGGAAGTAGTGGTAAGGCTGGTAGTGGAAGTAGTGGTAAGTGCTGGTAGTGGAAGTAGTGGTAAGGCTGGTAGTGGAAGTAGTGGTAAGGCTGGTAGTGGAAGTAGTGGTAAGGCTGGTAGTGGAAGTAGTGGTAAGGCTGGTAGTGGAAGTAGTGGTAAGGCTGGTAGTGGAAGTAGTGGTAAGGCTGGTAGTGGAAGTAGTGGTAAGGCTGGTAGTGGAAGTAGTGGTAAGGCTGGTAGTGGAAGTAGTGGTAAGGCTGGTAGTGGTAGTAGTGGTAAGGCTGGTAGTGGTAGTAGTGGTAAGTAGTGGAAGTAAAGGCTGGTAGTGGAAGTAGTGGTAAGGCTGGTAGTGGTAAGTAGTGGTAAGGCTGGTAGTGGAAGTAGTGGTAAGGCTGGTAGTGGAAGTAGTGGTAAGGCTGGTAGTGGAAGTAGTGGTAAGGTGGTCAGGCTTGTAGTGGCAGTAGTGGTAAGGCTGGGAGTGGTAAGGGCTGGTAGTGGAAGTAGTGGTAAGGCTGGTAGTGGTAGTAGTGGTAAGGCTGGTAGTGGAAGTAGTGGTAAGGCTGGTAGTGGAAGTAGTGGTAAGGCTGGTAGTGGTAGTAGTGGTAAGGCTGGTAGTGGAAGTAGTGGTAAGGCTGGTAGTGGTAGTAGTGGTAAGGCTGGTAGTGGAAGTAGTGGTAAGGCTGGTAGTGGAAGTAGTGGTAAGGCTGGTAGTGGAAGTAGTGGTAAGGCTGGTAGTGGAAGTAGTGGTAAGGCTGGTAGTGGAAGTAGTGGTAAGGCTGGTAGTGGAAGTAGTGGTAAGGCTGGTAGTGGAAGTAGTGGTAAGGCTGGTAGTGGAAGTAGTGGTAAGGCTGGTAGTGGAAGTAGTGGTAAGGCTGGTAGTGGAAGTAGTGGTAAGGCTGGTAGTGGAAGTAGTGGTAAGGCTGGTAGTGGAAGTAGTGGTAAGGCTGGTAGTGGAAGTAGTGGTAAGGCTGGTAGTGGAAGTAGTGGTAAGGCTGGTAGTGGAAGTAGTGGTAAGGCTGGTAGTGGAAGTAGTGGTAAGGCTGGTAGTGGAAGTAGTGGTAAGGCTGGTAGTGGAAGTAGTGGTAAGGCTGGTAGTGGAAGTAGTGGTAAGGCTGGTAGTGGAAGTAGTGGTAAGGCTGGTAGTGGAAGTAGTGGTAAGGGCTGGTAGTGGAAGTAGTGGTAAGGCTGGTAGTGGAAGTAGTGGTAAGGCTGGTAGTGGAAGTAGTGGTAAGGCTGGTAGTGGAAGTAGTGGTAAGGCTGGTAGTGGAAGTAGTGGTAAGGCTGGTAGTGGAAGTAGTGGTAAGGCTGGTAGTGGAAGTAGTGGTAAGGCTGGTAGTGGAAGTAGTGGTAAGGCTGGTAGTGGAAGTAGTGGTAAGGCTGGTAGTGGAAGTAGTGGTAAGGCTGGTAGTGGAAGTAGTGGTAAGGCTGGTAGTGGTAAGGCTGGTAGTGGAAGTAGTGGTAAGGCTGGTAGTGGAAGTAGTGGTAAGGCTGGTAGTGGAAGTAGTGGTAAGGCTGGTAGTGGAAGTAGTGGTAAGGCTGGTAGTGGAAGTAGTGGTAAGGCTGGTAGTGGAAGTAGTGGTAAGGCTGGTAGTGGAAGTAGTGGTAAGGCTGGTAGTGGAAGTAGTGGTAAGGCTGGTAGTGGAAGTAGTGGTATGGCTGGTAGTGGAAGTAGTGGTAAGGCTGGTAGTGGAAGTAGTGGTATGGCTGGTAGTGGAAGTAGTGGTAAGGCTGGTAGTGGAAGTAGTGGTATGGCTGGTAGTGGAAGTAGTGGTAAGGCTGGTAGTGGAAGTAGTGGTATGGCTGGTAGTGGAAGTAGTGGTAAGGCTGGTAGTGGAAGTAGTGGTAAGGCTGGTAGTGGAAGTAGTGGTAAGGCTGGTAGTGGAAGTAGTGGTAAGGCTGGTAGTGGAAGTAGTGGTAAGGCTGGTAGTGGAAGTAGTGGTATGGCTGGTAGTGGAAGTAGTGGTGGTAGTTGTAGTTACGGGTTATTTGTGTATTGTTCCAGTCACAGTATTGTCTCTTTCTGTTCTGAGTAGTATATTTTAACTTGATGCTTGTGAAGGGTTCTTGATCCAGCAAACTTGAGTTAACCTTATCATGCTTGGATTAAAGATGGCTGCCTCGCTTTTCAACATCACTAAGTAATGGATAAGTCAGTGAAGAAAATTTGGGACACTTCTGCTTTGGAGAGGAAACTTTAGAAGACGTTTTGATCCGTCCAAGTTGGACCGATGCTCGTAGCTCGGTTGGTAGCGTTCTCAGCTCACACTTGAGAGTTCAGGATCGATCCCCGGCAGGGGTGAAATGTTAGGCATATGTCCTTACACCTGCTGCCCCTGTTCCGTAGTAGGTACCTGGGTGTTAGTCACCGTACACCTACTGTCCCTGTTCATCTAGCAGTTAATAGGTACCTGGGAGTTAGTCGACTCTTGTGGGTCACATCCGAGGGGACAAGAGATTAACTGAGCCTCCCCGGAATACTTTGTATAACCAGGGACTTTCTATATAGTATGCCAATAGTGTCAGTTAGGTCTATACCAACTGTATCTTGTAATTTTTAAAAAAAGATTTATTTTATTATTATTATTATTATTATTATTATTATTATTATTATTATTATTATTATTATATCTGCGCCCTAGTAATAATTTTAAACCTCATGTTATGTATTGATAACTTAAATAAAAACTTAATTTACTTACTGTAACAAAAACATGTCAAATCACTCTTGAGGTGTGAGTGAAGGTTCACTCTGACGGGTGAAGTGATGATGTGTGAATGTTCACGACAGGAGGCAGCCAATATGAGATTATGTGATTATGTTGTGGCGGTGTGAGGGTGGTAGTGTTGGTGGTGGTGGTGAGGTGAGGGTGGTGGCGATGAGAGGGTGGTGGTGATGAGAGGGTGGTGGTCTACCTACCTGGAGTCTACTTGGAAGATATTCCGTGAATCATCGCCCCCGCGGCCCGGTCTACAACCAGGCCTCCTGGTGGATCAGGGCCTGTTCAACTAGGTTGTTACTGCTGGCCGCACGTAATCCAACGTACAAACCACAGCCCGGCTGATCCGGCACTGACTTTAGGTATCTGTCCAGCTCCCTCTTGAAGACAACCAGGGGTCTATTGGTAATTCCCCTTATGGCTGGTGGGAGGCTGTTGAACAGTCTTGGGGCCCCGGACACTTAAGGTGTTTTCTCTTAGTGTACTAATGACGCCCTAGTTTTCATTGGGCGTATGATGCATCGCCTGTCAAGTTTTTTACTTTCGTAGGGAGTGATTTCTGTATGCAGATCAGGGCCCGGTCCCTCTAGGATTTTGCAGGTGTAGATTATGATGTATCTCTCTCGCCTGCGCTCCATTGAGTACATGTCAAGTGCTTCCAAGCGTTCCCAGTAGTTAAGGTGTTTGTTGGAACTAATATATGCAGTAAAGGATCTCTGTACATTCTCTAGAGCTTCGATTTCACCTGCTTTGAATGGAGATGCTAGTGTACAGCAGTATTCCAGCCTAGAGAGAACAATTGATTTAAAAAGGATCATTATTGGCTTGGCATCTCTTGTCTTGAATGTTCTCATTATCCATCCTATCATTTTCCTCGCAGATGTGAAAGTGGCAGATGTGATAGTGGTGAGATGGTGGTTGGTGGTGTAATGGTGGTGGTGGTGGTATGAGGGCGGTGGTAGTGAGAAGGTGGTGTGCTGGTGGTGAGAGAATGGTGGTGGTTTTGGAGGTGAGAGAGGTGGTGATTGTGAGAGGGTGTTAGTGGCGTGAGGGTTGTGGTGGTGGTGGTGAGGATAGGGAAGTGGTGGTGAAAGGGTGGTGGTGGCGTGAGGGCTATAGTGATGGTGGTGTGAGGGTTGTGGTGGTGAGACGGTGTTGGTGGTACACCTGGAGTGGTTTCGGGGGTCAACGCCCCCACGGCCCCGTCTATGACCAGGACTAGCAGTGGATCAGGACCTGATCATCCAGGCTGTTACTGCTGGCTGCACACAAACTGACATACGAACCACAGCGCCTTCTTGAAGACAACCAAGGGGTCTTTCGGTAATCTCCCTATGTATGCTGGGAGGTGAGGGTTGTGGTGGTAGTGGTAGTGGTGAGAGAGTGGTGGAGGTGGTGGTGGTGGTAGTGGTGAGAGAGTGGTGGAGGTGGTGGTGGTGGTAGTGGTAATAATAATAATAATAATAATAATAATAATAATAATAATAATAATAATAATAATGAGTCACACAGAGCTGAAAGCAGAGATGTGCGACACAAGAAACTTGGGGTCAAAGACTCCAATGGAAATAAGTCACTGACTTTTTTTTGGGGGGTTATCCTGGAGTTTACCTGAAGAGAGTTCCGGGGGTCAACGCCCCCGCGGCCCGGTCTGTGACCAGGCCTCCTGGTGGATCAGAGCCTGATCAACCAGGCTGTTGCTGCTGGCTGCACGCAAACCAACGTACGAGCCACAGCCCGGCTGGTCAGGAACCGACTTTAGGTGCTTGTCCAGTGCCAACTTGAAGACTGCCAGGGGTCTGTTGGTAATCCCCCTTATGTGTGCTGGGAGGCAGTTGAACAGTCTCGGGCCCCTGACACTTATTGTATGGTCTCTTAACGTGCTAGTGACACCCCTACTTTTCATTGGGGGGATGTTGCATCGTCTGCCAAGTCTTTTGCTTTCGTAGTGAGTGATTTTCGTGTGCAAGTTCGGTACTAGTCCCTCTAGGATTTTCCAGGTGTATATAATCATGTATCTCTCCCGCCTGCGTTCCAGGGAATACAGTTTTAGGAGCTTCAAGCGCTCCCAGTAATTGAGGTGTTTTATCTCCGTTATGCGCTCCGTGAAGGTTCTCTGTACATTTTCTAGGTCAGCAATTTCACCTGCCTTGAAAGGTGCTGTTAGTGTGCAGCAATATTCCAGCCTAGATAGAACATGTGACCTGAAGAGTGTCATCATGGGCTTGGCCTCCCTAGTTTTGAAGGTTCTCATTATCCATCCTGTCATTTTTCTAGCAGATGCGATTGATA